>NC_056725.1:1972934641-1973151546 GCF_019279795.1 Protopterus annectens | reverse complement strand
ATGTCGGTGCGGCGTGCTGACATGCTGCTGTACACCTTCTCTGACTATGCACACTCACAGTACATTGCTGTACGGACACGGTATTACGTATCCTTTGTTCCTTGGACAGGTACATTTCGGCGCGTGGGTTTTATTTGCTTCTCTGTTTAGTTGGGATGGGTACTTTGTTGCATACTCTGCGGACATTTCATTCTGCACGGGCCATGGCTGCAGCCATTTCTATTCTGGGCGGACTATGGCAGACAGCACGTTAGGTTGCTCTTCGCCTGCCTGCTTAAACACGCCTACTGACGCATCCTACTTGGGCTCGCTCACGTACACTACGCACATGCCTGTGGTTACGGTGCACTCTCATTAATATGCATATGGCGCTACTGCGCCGGCTATGCAATGCACCGCCGGCGCAAGCCTTACGCCGGCCTTGCGCCGAGCTTCATGAATCCCGGGGAATGTGTTATTAGCATGCCATCCATTTTGTATGTCATATTTGTTTATGTATTTGTTTATGTATTTATTTAATTACTTAATTGCAAATAATGTATACATATATATATATATATATATATATATATATCTCAAATTATGTTCATTACCTAATGTATATTGTGTATCAGTCAGGTCTGGTCTGGCCTGATTTGCTGTTGAAAAGTACACAGGACCAGTCCATGTAACACGAACAAAATAAATAAAATAAGTGCATGTAATCATTTTTATTTAACATTACCAAATACATATATATCAGTCAATGTGAATGAAATGAATCATAAACATGTGTTCCTATTTCTTATATTTTACATACCATTTACATTCCTCCATTGAGCAGAACAAGAAGATTAACCTGGATAAAACTATATTTTATTTACTTATGCTTTTCTTTTAACTGTGTATCAACTTTACGTCTTATAAAATGCCCCACAGCAATAATGTTTCAGCACTTATAATTCAAACATATATTGCAAACAAATTAATATCCACTGTTGCCTCCAACATTCTATCCAGTTCTTTGCTAGAATACTTAATCCAAGGCTAGAAATGATAAACACTTCACTTAATCTTTTGGTTATTCTTCAAACAATATTATATTCATTTCATATAACTGGCTCTCCATTAAGTAACTTTCTTATTATTTTTTGTACCTTCATTGCATCATCATCTCTGTATCATCTGATATCATTTATTTGTCCTTTGTATTAAATCCTTCTTTGCCTTTGTCTACAGAAGCACCAATTTCCTTTGTTGCATTCTTCTAATTACTTCAAAGTTAATTTTATTTTTCTCAGTAGTCTGAATCAGTTTCCACTCTTGAAAGCTGTTCTTATTTCTCCACATATTTATTTATTTTCCAAGTATATAACAATTAAACTCATTCTAGTTCTGTCACCTTTTTCTAGGTAGAAATACACTTGCATATGCACACACACACACACACACACACACACACACACACACACACACACACACACACAAATGCATAGACATGCACACATGCATACACACACTAAGTCTGCATACACACATGCACAAACACACTTATATAAGTGCATTTTACATTACCTTGTAATTATTCTAATTCTGTCAGTTTTTATTAGTGCAGATGGATGAATTTAGATATTCACACTTAAATCATTACTTACTGACTGTCTCCTATGTGATTTTTTGCAGGTATGCATAATACAGTGTCAACATCGATTGAAGATGTTAAACAGAGACTGTTTATGTAGCAGACTCTGGAATTCTCACTGTTGTGACAGCACTGATTGAAGACATTATCACAGTTTATGTATCATGTACTGGTGTCCTCACTGCTGTGGCACCACTGACTTAGGGTGTTAAGTCTTATGCTGTCTATGCAGTTCTCTGTCTTGAGACTCTATTTAGTGGTACATTACAGCAGAAATTTATTACACCAGCTTTATACCTTTCATGGATTGTTTCAAAGTTTCCTAATTACTTTGATTTATTTATCAATGTGTCCCTTTTTCACAGCATTTAATTTTATAATTGACAGATAATGCCCTTATCCATTTCGACAGAATGTGTAGAGTGCTAAGCCCAGTTCTGTCTGTTAGCTTAGCTTGTTGATCTCCAGGTCAATATGAATGTCTTAGGGATATATCTGTGTTCTATTTCTTGTAGGGAATATTTGTACTGTTGGAGGTTAGTATAATATCTAAGGTGTTTACCTCAAGGTACAGGGTCTGATTCTCACCTTTGGAAGGGAAATTGGCTAGACTTATAAAAGTGGTCCATAAGGGGAGCTAACCTAGTAATTACAGTAACTATAAACTTTAAACCTATGAAGGAGAGATTTTGTCTATTAATTAAGCCTTGTTAATCACTACATTTTGCAATATGCTAGAGTTAGTTTCTTCCTGGCCTCTTTCATCTGTTAACTGATTTACCATATGCTAAGGCCAGAAATGCATTTTATTTCCTCTCTGTACTTTAACACTGCTTATGAATACTGATTCATACATTTGATGGAGCTTCATGCGTTTGGTTTAGATTGTGATGCCCGTGCATTGGCCAGCAATCAAGGAGCCTCAGTGCTCACCACTAACACCCGTGAGGGGTGTCCATATAGGGAAAGGATTATAAATACACACACAGTAAGGAACAATTTCCCTTAAGATCACACAGAGATCACAGTCAGTCTGGGGCTGGTTTCTTCCTTTCTCTCCTGGTCCCCAATCAGACTTCCCACTGGCACAGCTACAAGGTACAGATCTCAGCCTAGTAGGCAAGCTAAAACCTCCAGCACTCTCTCTGTCTAACCAGTGCTATGTGCCCCTGCCCAAGTAGCTGACACACACACACACTTTGAGATAAGAGTTATACACAACCACACAGACACTCCTGGGGAAGGCTGGCACAGGTTCTCCAGCTGTGCCCCTTTTACCCAGACTATACAGTAGCACCAGCTGCCACCACCCACTAATATCAGCTACTCAAAGGCCCTTCTGGAAGGGTGTCCAATTATTACTGTACAATATTATTATCCAAATGGTAAGTGTGACTGAACAGTCAAGGCTTGGTACAGTATCACTATATACATGCAATGTACTCTAGAGCTTAAATTAAGTCTACATAAAACAGCCACAGTTGAAAGCCTTAAAAAAATTAATAGTAAATAATAAAAACACAAGACAATACCTTTTACTACACAGTGCTAGTCAAGAGTTGAGAGATCACAGAAAAATACTTAAAATAATACCGTAGAAAAGTTCTGACATCAGCACAGAAAACACTTAGGGCAGGATTCACAAAACCTCCGTGTAAGAGTTAACAAGTCTTACACGGAGGCTGCAGTTAAACGGTGTGATGTCAGCATGCCATGCATATTCATGAGGGCATGCTGAATCACACCCTAGGCTAACACGGTCCATGTAGGAAAGTAGGGGGCATGTCCGCACGGCGAGTCCTGCAATGGGACACGCCCCCAGAAGAATCACAGTCCCGAAAGGAAACACCCACAAGCAAGTCCGCGGAAATGTCAAGAAGCACAACAGCACACATGCCCCCACAGACTATAAACCCAACTGTAATGTAAAATGTAAAAATCAACAGTTTAATTTTTTTTTATAATTTCAAAAATGTTTGCCTGTAATTGCGCTCGTTTGCGTGGGTGTACCCTTCGCTCAGTGACAGTTAGCACTCATTGGAAAAGCATATAAGATCTAAATATGTAAATTAAGCCAAGTCACAATAGCATAGCGGTAGAGACGTCGGCCAAAGAGGAGGTAGTCACAGTTCGAGCCCCAACAACATAATTTTCTATTTTTAGTGAAATAAGCACAAAACAATCCCCTGACATATATGTATATATATATATATATAAAACTATAATTTAAGTAAAATGTAATGAAATGGGCCATGTTTTTTTGAAGAAATCTGACACAATAAACAAAAAAATTTTATAAGTGCCCATAGCTGACTAGTGCTCTAACAAGCTGAGTATGATTGCCCGAAGGTGACCAGTGGTTTAACAGGTGTAATATGAGTGCCCGGAGTTGAGCAGTGCTTTAACACTCTGAAACTGTGTGCCCGTAGTTGAGCAACATTTCTCATAGCATAATATGCATGCTTATTGCCAAATAACGAATTAACCAGCGTAACCCGTTTGCGCGGAGCTGCGCAGTGCACCAACCAGCTTACCAGTGGGCAGCGTTGAGCAACCTATATCAAAGCCGCCTTTACACAGACACACCTCCTAGCCTGTCTAGACAGTAGTAAAAAAAAAAAAAGTAATGCCCAGGCTCGAACCCAGGATACTGTGCATCATAGTCAAAGTACTGAACCACTAAGCCATGACAGCTGTACTGAAAAATGCAGTATTAGCATATATATAGGAATGAATGGAAATAGAAGCATGACAAAGCAGGTCTTTTTTAAGCTGATACAATTCCAAAATGGCCAATCACAGATAAGTGCAGGAAAAACGGCATATATAAGCCCCATAGGTGGGAATACACAGCATAACTGATTGTGGAACCTATTTGCAGTCAGGATGGCAGGTGTAGGAGAGAGTAGTCGCTTCCGAGCACAGAGGTGGGGTGTTGAGGAGTCCAAATATATGGTTTGGCTCCTAGTCCATGATCATGAGGCTCGACTCATGCAGGGCCAGGTTCTGTGGGGAGCGTACAAGGCAGAGGCATGGAACCGGTTGGCACATGATCTCACCAGTGCCACAGGCATACCAAGGACTGGTGAACAGGTCCATCACCACCATGCAGACCTGAAGAGATGAAAGCAGGACCAACTGAACCGTTGGATCCAGGAGGCCCAGCAAATGCCCAACACCCCACTACTGAGTAAGTATCCATGTAATTACGTATGTAAGGAATTCTCCTAGCTGATATTATGGAGATGTATGTTCCAATATTACTTCATTTATATTACAGCTGCAGGTGTGCGTTCTGCGAATCGGTGAGCCTATGGTGATAGGTTGGAGCGGTTGTGCCACCAGGCAGGTTAGTAATTATTTTTCTGTAATTGTTATACAATATAAGTGAGACAGCTTGTAAAAGAGTTCAGCGTAGTTACATATTAATAAACTTCAAATAACACTAGAAGAAAGATTCTGCTAGTACTGTATGATTAGATAAGTGATGCAGCCTGTAATCCAGAAATAAAAATTAAACAAGTCTGAAATAGAGATTTCCCACCTGTATTGTAATATCAAATAACCTGCTGCAGCCTGAAAATTAGTGGTAAACAAGCTAAAGACAATAGACATGTGTCAAATACATCCCCTTTGAAAATATGCCATATGAAACAAGTGAGTCTGTTGGAAAGGATTGTTGTAACCAAGTATGACATGTTAATAACGCCTAGAATAAAGTACCATCTTGAATTGTAAAAATAAAACAAGTGAGAGTGTGAGAAAGAGGTATGAATCGTCCAAGAAAGCTGTTATAACTCTTGAATAAAGTATACTGCAGTCAGTACATAATGAAATGAATGAGACAGCCACAACCAAACAGTGAAATGCTTGTAATAAAGTACTGAAACTGGAATGTGTCTGTCCCACAATTTGGATATGTTGCTGTATCCTTGCAATATGGAGATAGTATGGTTGTATGAAATACTGAACATCTACAGTTGTCTAGAGCCATATAAATCAAATGTAGCAGGATGTTGTACCTGAACACAGCCAGATATGAACGTGTATGAATAAAAATGCAATGTATATTACTGTAGCAGTAACAGTCCCATCACAAACATTCCTAAGGTTACATATAGGAAACCGTACTAAGACCTGTACGGTATATATATCTGCAGCTACTAGAGATGTACAGCATATGTATAGGTAGTTGAAGTTGTTAATGAAATATTTCTTCACCCTACCCTATATTCACAAATAATTCCATTCCACAACAAACTGGGTATGTGTATTCACAATTAATTCCTATGGACATTTGTCCTGTTGGTTCAAACATATTTGTACGTACGTTGATGCATGTGCCCTGTTCACATATCCAAACCTGATGGCCTGTTGCCATTAATCAACCCTGAATGCTTTTGGATTGTGTACTGTTGTTCAAAATATGCATGTGTTATGCTTGCTGTCCAATGTTTGGAATTCATGGGTGTTTGGTTAATGAGAATACTGATGCATGCTGTTACAACTAATTTTAAATCGTATTCTTTGTTACTAACCAAAAATGTCATAAAATATTGCTAAACATAGGACAACAGGGAAGGTGGGTTCCAGCGGACCCACCTCTCCCACCTCAGCTGGCGAGTGCACCTGGCACTAGTGCCCAGGCCGGAACCTCCTCCGGTGGCCCTGTGCCACCTTCGGGTGGAAGCGCTGCAGGGGATGGGGCTCATCTCCCCTCTGCAAGCGTGTGCCTGCTGCCTGTCCTACACAGCCCCAAGCACAGCCCCGTCCTGGGCAGTGAAGGCACAGTGGCAACTGCCCATGGGTGGGGATCTCAGTTCCACTGTTGCCATCTGTGGGCTCATGGGCTCGCGATATCCAAACATCCGTCCCCGTCAATTGTGTCCCCCCCACATGTGACATACTCCGCCCCTGTATGCGTCTTGTTTGTCTTGCTTGTTAACCTCCCCTACCTACCTCCCCAAATATACCTACTTCCTGTACCTCACATTCCTCTCTTACCTGAAAAAAAAAATAAAAAAGGGCACTCTGTTCCCGCAAAAAAATTACGCCCTATACATAGCTGCCCATTTTGCAGACATGTCTGCTGGACATGTGAACTGGTAATTACAATTGGCTGTACAACATATTTTGTTGTCCTCACCCCTCTCTCAGGGGTGGAAGGTTTCAAATTTCTCACCAAATTACAGACATATGCACAGCTGTTGCTGTTAAAGAAATGGGCAGCTATGGGCCTTTCCTACATCCTTCCTGCAACTCCTGAGCTTGTTTCCTACTGTCCTACCCTCTTTGTGCCCTCTTTTTCACCACTTTCCTATCTCCCCGTTTTCTTTTCTTACAAAGAAATTAGCGCAGTTGTGAGCGAGAGTAAGCACTTTTAAGCAGTAGTAAGCAGGTGTGCGCTTGTGTGCGCTTAGCTAAGTGTGTGTGCGCGAAGCTAAGCAACAGTGCGCATGCGTGAGCTCCGTGCAAACCAGCGCTAACCCAATTACAACTGCTTAAAAGTGCCTTAGTCACTCTGAATGACAAGGTATGTAGTCTGCTCAGCAGCAAAATAAAATTCCACTGTCAGTCTCGAACCCAGGACCTTGAAAACACTAGTCTGCATGACTTACCACTAAGCCATGACTGATTTACAAGAACTTTGTGCTGAAAGCAATATATCATGAAATAGTAGGACTGAATGTAAAGGGAAAATAGGAAGGCTATTACACAAAGCTTTTCTTGTATCTTTACTGGCAATTCTTGTGGATTTGTATAACATTAGTGTGAGAAGAGAATCAGCCATGCTAGTCGGTAGCTAGTAGGTAATAATGTGACAGTAGCACCTTGCATACCACACACACTATCAAAGCAGGATAAACACTGCCATATTTGAATAGGTAAGAGGCCAGCCCTCACAACTGTGACTGATTTACAGGGATGTCCCTGATTTGAAAACAAATGTTAACTATGCCCCACTGACTCCCTGTGAAATGTACTAACAGTAGGCAGAAAGGTGTTTTATCCCACGTAATGGTAACTGTCAATTACTGAAAGTATGCACTACTTGCATGACAGAAATGGTGTAGTAATACATATGTTCAAAATACCCTACAGTCACAACTGCAGAATATCTGAAATATATCATGGGTGTATCCCACTGATATGTACCATTCCCTGAGGCTGATAAAAGATACACCTGACAGTATCTGAGGCCTGCAAGTGTCACAAACTCACAGGCATTTCATTCTGTCTGCTGTCACACACTCTGTGAATAGCTGTAGAATAGCTTCCACAAGCACACCCGCATGTTGGTGTACAACCCAAAAATATCAAAGGATGTAGCCAACTAATAAAATAAGGACAGTATAGCAGTTTACAAGCGCTGCATGTGCCTGCTATCCATAACTGTTAGTACAAAGTACAAGGCCCCACTACTGCTCAGCAGCAAAATAAAATACCCTTGTTGGTGTCAAGCTCCACACCTTGGCCAGACCAGACTGCATGCAGTACCACCAAACCACACCAAACATATAAGGAATTTCTGCTGAAAGAAATATAGCAAGCATTACAAGGAGTGAATGTAAATGGAAAATAGGAAAGCCATAGCAACACATTCCAGTAAAGACACCTAGCAGGCATTCAAGGAGTGAATGTAAAGGCCAAATAGTGAAGCCATAGCAACAACTTGCAAGAGCCACTGCTGTATACCAGTTAATCCACAAGTCCCACATGAAAGCACATACTCCCATTTAAACAGTATTAGTATTATTAGGTGTCAGTTAACATACATACTGAGAAGAATGAACTGGAGGAAGCAATAGTCAGGTTTCAGTACAACATGCATTTTAGTGCCTACAACACAGCCTGAAATATGAGAGACATACCAACTTTTACCCTCACAGAACAGTGTCCAAAGCATACCAGCATGGTCCCCACCTTGAAAATCTGAAAGGGTTACGCCTACCTAACCTAACATTTTATAGCACTGTCCTGAAATCACAGTGAGAACTGCAATTACCACACAGCAGGCTGCATGCAATTAGTAAATGCTGGCTAACAATTGGTGCAGAGGCCATCACATGCACATGTGCAGATACCTACAAAAGCAGCCTGTACTCCCAGTCCACACATGCAATACTTTCATTGCAACAACCAAAGGGAGAGACAGAGAGAGAGATAGAGAGAGAGAGACAAAGAGACAAAGAAACAAAGAGACAAAGAAACAAAGAGACTCAGAGAGAGGCACCAAAAAAAAAAAAACAATAAAAACCATCAAGCTAACCAGCAGCAGGCCACCAAGCAGCAAACCATCACAAACAGCAGTGACAAACAAAGGTAATGTAAACTAATAATCTAACAGTCTACATACTGTGAACCCTCCATATGTGTTAGCAGTCTGTATCTATATATATATATGAAGATGTGCATAAGGCAGGGGACATACTGCAACTGTTAGTGAAGGCTGGACATACATATGTATTTGAAGGTTGCTATGTGCACATATCAATGTAGGTTGTAGTGCAACGTACAATGTAGGTTGTACAGTAATGGATGTTTAGCAGTATGTTAGTGTGTGTATTCGTATGTGTAAATAAAAGTATATATATATATATATATATATATATATATATATATATATATATATATATATGTATATGTATGTATATTTATATATGTATATATATATATATATATATATATATATATATATAATATGAATATATGTGTACATAGATAGAGAGGGATGTATAAATAGATAGACATATATAGATAGATAGAATATGTATATACATATATATATGTAATTGACACATACATATATATATATATATATATATATATATATATATATATATATATATATATATATATATATATATATATATATATACATACACATATACAGACAGATATGAATGTCTAGAGATATGTATGTATATGAATATTTCTCTCTCTCTCTATATATATATAAATATATATATATATATATATATTTATACATATATAAATATATATATATATATATATATATATATATATATATATATATATATAGATATACTGAGAAAGGCACATGTGTGCAGATTTATTGCAACATGTGCCTGGTGACAAAGGCATGGACTGAACACCAGTGTGGATACTGGAGTACCATACCCCATTCTAAAACACTTACACCACTAACCACCACATAGGTGGTTGCCTGCCTACTACTGGATGTGTCAGGAGGGAACATGGGAAACAAGTGTACAATAGCCTCCCCTTTGATATTCACAGTGGCACACTAGTCTTGTATTTCCTGTACATGGTACGTGTCAGCACAAATGGTGTGTCAGCTAGGGAAATGTAGGTCACTGTACCCCTCTACACCTCACAATGTCCTAAACGGTATGTACCTCCCATGACAACTACAGAAAGGGAGAAGGACACAGTCATACCTAACAAACAGTGATAATGCCCTCAAACACATTACCTATGCAGAGTGACTGACAAAACCACAGATAGAGTGCCTTTCATACTACCTACACAGAGGTTACCACTGCTGGATATACATTGTTAAGTCACACCCATAACAGTTGTCCAACAACCATGGTAACACCTCACAATATCCCCAGCCTAAATGACCTATGTCTGTCATCCTTGGCACCACAGTAAAGAGCACATGGTGGAGGTACAGGTTCCTACCCACAAATTAGCCATACCCTGGAGTAAACCACACAGCATTAAGAAGCAAGGCTCCTCATTTGTAGATGTCAGACATACCCCTGTTGAATGTTATGCAGATAGGCAATATGCCATATGAGTCACCCTGTGTAACTGTTTGACAGGAGCAAGTACAATCACATTACATGTGTCCCAAGGGGCAGGGTAGCATAACAGTATGCTGCTGTAGGCCCAGGGCCAATAGCATACTACCTGCCTATGACCCAATGCACACACACATGTACTCATTGCAATACCAACTATGTGAGGTGGAATGAGTGTGCCACTGACTGTGTGCAAGGTCTGTAATGGTGTGATTTCTCAGCATGACTTTGTGTCTGTCATGGTAGTGTGTGTCCTTGGTGTGAGGCCAGAGAAAGATGTGTCAGGTATTGGGATACAAACATACTACATTGCCATATGTTGTGCTGTGGTTCCCTGTATGTGACTGTGGTGTAGGTAGGTGTATGGCCACAAAGACTAGGGTGCATTACCATTGAAGTTTTTACTGTGCATTGCATGGGTTGACAATGTTCCCCATCCATTACCTTGATACAAACCGCCAGTGTGAGGTTGTCCATTGGACCTCAAACAGTGTGCCAACTGCTGGTGTATACTAGTTTGTTGTATGGAGTGTGCCAGGCACTGTCACACAGTTGTTGGCTGAGCACTGATATGTGGTCATTTACATGTGTATCCCCCAATAGACAGACAGATGCTATATATGGCAGTTCAGTGATATCACTACAGTAGAGTATTATGTGTGCTATATCACTTGCTCACATATTTTTCTTTTCCTTCCAGGGTGATGGTGCACCAGCGCAACCCCTCGTACTCTGCTGCAGAGGAAGAGGAGATACACCAGAGCCTGGTGCGGGATTTTGCCACACTCTTTTCCCGCACCAGCCAGAACCAGCAGGAGAGGGCTGCACTGTGGCAAGACCTTGTCCGTCGGGTAAATGACATAGGCATGCATAACCGGACATATGAGCAGGTACGCCATCACCACAGTGATTTAATTAGAAATGTCCATCAGCGTGTGTCTGATATCCACAGGCAACAGCTTGCCAGAGGTGGTGGGGTGGCTATACACTCCCCCTCACCAGACTGGAGGGGCTCCTCCTAAGTGTTGTGGCTCCAGCCCAACAACAACAACATCTGCAGACATGTGTAATTATGGAGGCTGGAGCCACCCAGCATGTGGACTTGGAGCATGCAGGTAATATGCCATATCTATAGTTGACTGTTCTCTACACTGGTAGTTTATGCATGTGTGAGGTGTGTACTGTGTTTGTAGCTGTTATCCTGGTAATTATTGTGCAAGAGTGATATTCTCAATATCAGCAGTAGACCTGTGAAAGCCAACTGTTGTACTACTGAACTGTATCATATTCACGTATCAATGGCACAGTTGTGCCCACTGACAATAAATGTCTTATTTGTGCAGGTCCCTCTGGTGTAACAGCAAGGCAGCCAATCCATTCTGGTGAGTGTGGAATAACAATACTTTTAATACTAATGATAATAATAGTAATACTACCCTCAAACAGTATTGCTATGTGTTTGATTCCAGATGTGTTTGCCTGTGTGTTTGTATCTCATGTACTGAGGAGTATGCATGTGTGCATGTGTGAATGTGCCCATGTGTGCATGTGTGCATGTGCCCATGTGCCCTTGTGTGCATGTGTGCATGTGCCCATGTGTGCATGTATGCATGTGTGCATGTGTGCATGTGCCCATGTGCCCATGTGTGCATGTGTGCATGTGTGCATGTGCCCATGTGCTCATGTGCGCATGTGTGCATGTGTTCATGTGTTCATGTGTGCATGTGTGCATGTGCCCATGTGTGCATGGGTGCATGTGCCCGTGTGCCAATGTGCGCATGTGTGCATGTGTGCATGTGTTCATGTGTGCATGTGCCCGTTTGCATCTGTGGTAACATTGTGTACACATTGTAAACTGTGTTTCCTGTCTTCCTCTCACAGGTTCTGGTGTTGCTCTTGTGGTGTGAAGCAGGGAACCTGAATCCACTGCTGGGGATAATGATAATGATGATACATGTGTAATGGCACAGGGAGGTGTGCCAGGGTCTGTTGTTGGTCAGCCAATCAACAGTACACAGCAGTCAACCCCATCAATGCGCACAGTCATCCTGCCAATACAGCCATTGTCACCAATGTCCTTAGGTGATGGACAGCATACAGTGTGTATTGACCAGGGTAATGTGGTATCAGTGGCACATGCATCCCCCACAGCAGCCATGGCCAGGGTCCTAACATGGTACCATACAGGCAGATGTCCAGGGGTTCTTGTGGGAGCATCCGTGGTCGTACTGCCCCTGTCAGATGTGCCCACAGAGGTCTTTCAACCTCAGCTATGTACCAGGCTGTAATGCAGGCACAGGCACGTATGGAACGATACACCAGACAGGGTCTGAGGGAGCTGAGAGCACATCGCACTGCTATGAATGACACTATGCGTGACGTTGTGGTTGCCATCCGTAATTTCACCGAGGTCATTGACAGATGTTGGGGGGACACATTAGATCTGTTCCACAACTACATGTCCATGAGCCAGGGCAATGCAGGATGGTTGAGGCGTCGAAGTGGATGTATGCCAGTGACATCAGCAGCTGGCAGTCGTCGCAGATGACAACAAACCCGCGGCCACTCCCATATTGCCAGTACCAACCCCAGCAATGCTGGGTTTGTGCTGTCATCAGACCGCCCTAGGAGACCACATGCACGTGGCTCTGGACAGTCCCAGCAGGGACATGTCTCCAGTCATCAATCAACTGCTTCTGATGACAGTACCCAGTCTGGCTTAGTACCTGATACTGTCCGTAGCACCCCTGCCAGGCACAGGTACCATGTCCGTGACCAGAGACAGTGATCTGTATGACCTGGCAGATACAGTCTGTGGCTGTCCACAAACACCCATATATAACAGCCACGAGGTGGAACTGTGTGCATGCATACACACATGCATAATGCTAACACCTAGGGCTAACACATACATGCAGACACCACATCAACATTGCCCCATCTTGTACTGTTGTCCCTCACTAACACACACACACATACATGTCGATTGGTTGTATCAGTGGCAGACTCTGGCATACCAAGTACACACCCTGTGCATATGATGAAACTGTGCCACCTCCTGCAATCTGTAACATTGATGCAGGAACAGGTTAACATGGTGCTGATGTACAGGGTGACTACATAGAAGTGTAGTAATATTATCATGTTGTCAACAGTACAGTGTAATGATATCATTGTGGGTATATCCCAGCATGCCTGATGCATTAACAGTATGATTGTCATTGTATTGTTTGGTACACCCCTATTAATTACCATAGTGTAATGTCTGCACACCTTTGCATTCTGGTGGTAAGGCTGAAAACAGAAGGCCACCTACATAGGTAGCACAGGGGATAAGAAAATGTGCAGTAATAGACAACAGGTTCAAGACTCCTAAGAGCACCCTAGCACTACCAGGTTACACCTCATACCATGCTTGACAGCCCCAAAACATGGAACTAACTATGACAGGAGGGTGAGTCTCATTAAATGTCAAGGATACTGTGGTGGCAGGACAGGTAGCTTACATCCTTCTAAGTTGGGAACTGCTGATTGAGGGCTCAGTGCCTGTTATTCTAAATGTGTATTAGTTCTGGTTTAAGCACTTGGGCTTCAGGCCAGTTATTTTACATTACGAAGGTTCATGGTCTGCACTCTTGTGGGAGGAGAGGCTGGACTCTGCCCGTCTGAGCTGGGAATTTCTGGCTAAAGGCTTATAGTGCCTGCATATTTGAACTGTTTCTTACTGAAATTGGTACACCTTGTTTGCTGTAGCATAGACTAGATCCAGGCCTGCTGAATGTAGCTTTGTTTGTATGCTTGTTTGCTTGTTATTTCCCTGAAACACTAATTCCACCTGAAACGCAGCTTTTCAGCGCTTCTGTGGATCCCTAGTGACATCTGCATTGCTTACTGTACTTATTTCCTTGTTTCACTTGAAAGAAAGTTACTGTTTGTCATTTTTGCATTTAAGTTACCTGTAACACATTGCATTTGAGTTACCTGGCACTTGCTCACTAAGCATTTATATATGCCAGCACTAACAAATGAAAAGCACTACACCCTCACAAACTCACCTTGAGTACCTTGTTCCCCATTGGCCCTTTTTGTTGTCAATTATAAAGGAATTACCAATGCTATTCTAGCATGTCCAAAGGTCAGTTGTCAATCTCCTCTCTGGTCCAGCTGGTGAATCTGGGAATCTTGAGGCAATGTTACAACTGGTTCATGTACACAGGCAACCCTCTCCTCCTCCCAACAAATTCCAACACATGTGAGAGATGCAACCATATAGCCAAACTGGAGGCTAAGCTCTCTCAACTCAGTACTGGCGAAACCTGTCAGGAGGAGAAGGATACCACAGTCACTGCAATTCCAGTCTCACATAGATCTACCAGGACAGCAATCCAAACACATAAACACACAAAAACATACTCGGAGTCTCTAAATACAAATCTGCCTAAGCAGCAGAGACCTCCAAAGCAGACACCCAAGCAACCGCTACCCCAGAACAGAACACGTGCAACACATAGCTCACAAAGCCAGTGTGCCAAACAGTCACAGCCCTTAAGGCTAGACAACACACCTGATACACTTGTAATAGGTGACTCTATCATCAGGCACACTGACGTCCCGCTCACCAGGCTGAACAAGGAGAAGGTCATGGTGAGATGCCTGTTGGGCGCTATGATCCACCACATAACACAAGCACACAGGTCACTCCCAGGCAAGTACAAATATGACTCAGTCATTGTCCATGCCAGTGTGAATGACCTGAGACGTACCTCCCTGGACTACATGATAAGAGACATAGAGGAGCTCTCTGAGCATGTGGCCCAGGCTGGTATGACCCTGACCTTGAGTAGCATCTTACCCTCACCAAGAATGATGCCACAATATGAAGACAAGATGATCAATTTCAACAATTGGCTTAAGTTTCGGTGTCATTCAAAGGGGATCCAATGCCTGTCAGCCTGGGATGACATGCTCGACAAGCCACGATGCTTTGCTAGGGATGGCTTGCACCTGTCATCCCTGGGCTTTCAGATATTGGCAAAGGCTCTTGCTACCCCCATAGTGCGTTTTTTAGGCAAGGCTCAAAAGACAAAACCACCTCCATAGGTATGACAAGGGATAAGAAACTAATAGTAATGCTACTCAATGCCAGCAGTGTAAACCTCAAGATGCATGCACTGGAAACTGTCCTTAGCATGGAGAACATCGATATCTGTGCAGTAACAGAATCCTGGTTCAAGGCTCCCAAAAGCACCCCAGCACTGCCAGGTTATACCTCATACCATGCTTGTTGGCCCCAAAACTTGCACAAAACCAGAACAGGAGGGGGAGTATCAATATTCGTCAAAGATACACACACCTCCAGGTTGGTGGCACAGCACAAAGCATCAGAGACTATCCATGTGTAACTAACAGTGGGTAAAACTGCCTTCCAGTTTATAGCCTGGCACACACCACCCTCCCAAACCCAGGAACCCCACTTGGCCTTCCTGAGAACACTGGAAATATGAAGGTCTCTCCAAACACCATTATATTGGTGGACTTCAACTACCCAAACATAGACTGGGAGCATTAATCTAGCTCCAACACCCTAGCTCAAAGGTTCCTAGCATTTATACACTCAAATGCTATGGAACAACTTGTTACCAATCCCACAAGAGGGGGAAACATACAGGACCTGATCATCACCAACATGGGGACTCTATGCTCCAGACCAGAAGTGTACCCCTCACTGGTAAGATCCGACCATAAACTAATCTCACTGGATAATCACATCCCAACCCCACCCTCTGCCCACAAAACCACAGTGTAAAACTTCTCTACAGCAAATTTCACACCCCTCAAAACCAAGATGGAATCCTTCAAAGCCCCCGGGCCTGTAGAAAATACTTCCCTGACCACAGAATCCTTTATAAACGCATTCTATGAACACCTTCAGGAATGCATGGATCATGCAATCCCAAATAAAAACAAGACCCAATCCTCCAAAGGCAGACGTCCTGTCTGGTGGACCACAGCCATAAACAAACTACACAATAGAAGGAGGAAGCTACTACATGATAGAGCAAAATCCCAAAAAAGGGGAGGCATCTCTGTTCTGTGTTAGCAAAATACTACGGGCACTCATAAAATCGTCTAAGGCCAGCTTTGAGAGAAGAAATGCACAGGACACTAAGGATAATCACAAGGCTTTCTTTAGTTATGTTAGGAACCTGGGTGGGAATTCCCAGATATGCTCAGAATTAGTCCAAAATGACAAAAACTACACCGAACCCACAGACATTGCCAACATCCTAGCTGACAGGTTCAGCGCAACCCCCCCCCCCACCAGAAGGGCAAATATCTATCCCAAACATAAAACTACTGTTCAATCTCAGCCTTATCACAGGTTATGTACCCAAAGAGTGGCATACAGCAACAGTGGTCCCTCTACACTAAGGTGGTTTCTCAACAGATCCTGGAAACTATCACCCCATAAGCCTGACTAGCTTGGTCTGCAAAGCTATGGAAAGGATCATCATGGACCTCATACATAAAGATACTGGGGACCTACAGACACTGGATCCTACCCAGTTTGGCTTTAAGGGCAGATCCTGCCTCTTAAACCTGGTTGATTTCTTTGAAACAGCCACCAAGGCCATTGACAAGGGGAAGGTGGTCCACACAGCCTACCTGGACCTCGCAAAAGCCTTCGATACAATACCTCACTCGGGCATTATAGATAAGCTCACCAGCTTAAATATAAACCCCTATGTCACTAGATAGGTTGCAAATGGCTCAAGGACAGAACCCACATGGTTAGAATTGCTGGAGCCATGTCAGACTCCAAACCAGTTACAAGTGGCGTCCCACAAGGCTCAGTCTTGGGACCTCTCCTGTTCAGTATATATTTCTCGGAGGTACAGGCCAACACAGAAGGACTGTGGCTGACCAAGTTCATGGATGACTGCAAACTGAGTGCTATAATTGATTCTCCAGCCGACACAACCATCCTCCAAAAGGGCCTCATAGAAACACACAACTGGTACCAGAGCCATGGCCTCAAGCTAAATACCACAAAGTGTATAGTCATCCCCTTTGGCAAAAACAAAGTGGCCACAAATTACCACATAGGTGGTAATCCATTAAGAACGGAAGAAGTAATTAGGGACATGGGGACCGAAGTTGATAGCAATCTCTCATTTGACAACCACGTGGCCAAAGTGGTTAGAAAAACATTTTATATAGCCCACCTAATCATGACAGGATTCACATCTAGATCAGGAGAGGTCATCGTGCCTTTTTACTCATCCCTCATCAGGACCATAATTGAGTACAATGCCCCTTTTGGGATGTACCTTACTAGACACCTGCAACAACAGGAAAGACCACAAAAGTACCTCACCAAGAGGATCAAAGGGCTCAAACAGATGCCCTATGCTGCCCGGTTAACATAACTCCATACTCAGTGGCATACCGCCTGCTCAGAGATGATCTGTGCCAGATGTATAATGCCATGTCCAACCCAGAAGTAATGGACATGCTGCACCTCAAAAAATCCAAATCCCATCAAGCTACGCGCTCGAGAGACTTGAACCTCAACACTGACATCAATAGGACATGCTGGAGGGACAGATTCATAACCCAGAGGCTCCCTTCACTCTGGAATAAAATCCCAGTCCAGGTTAGGCAGAGTCCCTCATTGACTCTCTTCAAGAGGAATCATGATGAGTGGATGGGGGATCGTAGGTGTACCCCGGGTATCACTTCTGTGACAATGTTAGACAGAGGAACAGTATACTAACCTCAGAAAAGGGCATAGCAACATTAATCTAAAATGGGTGGCGAAAGCCAAACACACTCTGGCTTGGCTTATAAATGCCCTAGGGCAGATAGCCTAGTATGAACCTAAAAACCTATGAACCTATGAACCTATACCCACGCCCCCAGGTTGTTGCCACAGTGTGACGCATCACAGACTATCCACGTGCAACTAACAGTGGGTTAATCTGACTTCCAGTTCATAGCCTGCTACAGACTACCCTCCTAAACCCAGGTAACCCACTTGGCCTACTTAAGAATACATGAATATCTGCAGGTGTCTCCAAACAACAATATATTGGACAGCTTTATTTACCCACACATAGACTGGGAGTATTACTGTAGCTCCAACACCCTAGGTGAAAGGTTCCTAGAATCCATACACTCAATTGCTATGGAACAACTTGTTACCACTCCCACAAGAGGGGAAAACATGCTGCACCTGATCATCACCAACATGTGGACTATTGGCTCCAGACCAGAAGTGTATCCCTCACTGGTAGGTTCCTAGAATTTATAAACTCAAATGCTATGGAATAACTTGTTGCCACTCCCACAAGAGGGGAAAACATACTGGACCTGATCATCACCAACATGGGGACTCTATGCTCCAGACCAGAAGTGTATCCCTCACTGGTAAGATCAGACCATAAACTAATCTCATTAGATATTCACATCCCGACCCCAGCCCCTGCCCAGAAAACCACAAGGAAAAACTTCTCTAAAGCAAATTTCACACTCCTCAAAACTGAGGTGAAATCCTTCAAAGCCCCCGGGCCCGTGGAAAATACAGCCCAGACCGCAGAATCCTTTATAAATGCATTCTATGAACACCTTCAGGAATGCATGGATCATGCAATCCCAAATAAAACCAAGACCCAATCCTCCAAGGTTAGGCGTCCTGTCTGGTGGACCCCAGCCATAAACAAACTATACAATAGAAGGAGGAGGCTACTACATGATAGAGCAAAATCCCAAAAAGGGAAGGCATCTCTTATCAGTATTAGCAAAAAACTACGGGCATTCATAAAATCGTCTAAGGCCAGCTTAGAAAGAAAAATTGCACAGGACACTAAGGATAATCACAAGGCTTTCTTTATTTATGTTAGGAACCTGGGTGGGAATTCCCAGATATGCTCAGAATTAGTCCAAAATGACAAAAATACACCGAACCCACAGACATTGCCAACATCCTATCTGACAGGTTCAGCGCAAACGTCTCCCCCCTTCCCCACCGAAAGGGCAAATATCTATCTCAGCAGAGTGCTGCCCCTCTGACATCTCAAATGCTCAGGTAAGAGCCGCCCTCTCCAAAGCAAAAAACACAGCATCAATGGGACCAGACGGTGTCCCGGGCTGTGTCCTACATGAACTCCAAGAAAACCTAAACCCAAACATAAAACTACTGTTCAATCTCAGCCTTACTACAGGATACGTACCCAAAGAGTGGCGTACAGCAACAGTGGTCCCTCTCCACAAAGGTGGTTCCTCAACGGATCCTGGAAACTATTGCCCGATAAGCCTGACTAGCTTGGTCTGCAAAGCTATGGAAAGGATCATCATGGACCTCATAAATAAAGATATTGGGGACGTACAGACACTGGATCCTACCCAGTTCGGCTTTGGTAGGGGCAGATCCTGCCTCTTAAACCTGGTTGATTTCTTTGAAACAGTCACCAAGGCCATTGACGAGGGGAAGGTGGTCTACACAGCCTACCTGGACCTTGCAAAAGCCTTCGATACAATACCCCACTCGGGCATTATAGATAAGCTCACCAGCTTAAATATAAATATAAATATGTCACTAGATGGTTTGCAAACTGGCTCAAGGACAGAACCCACATGGTTAGAATTGCTGGATCCATGTCAGACTCCAAACCAGTTACAAGTGGCATCCCACAAGGCTCAGTCCTGGGACCTCTCTTGTTCGGTATATATTTCTCGGAGGTACAGGCTAACACGGAAGGACTATGGCTGACCAAGTTCACAGATGACTGTAAACTGGGCACCATAATTGACTCTCCAGCAGACACAAGCATCCTACAAAAGGGCCTCATAGAAACAGACAACTGGTGCCAGAGCTATGGCCTCAAGCTTAACGCCAAAAAGTGTATAGTCATCCCCTTTGGCAAAAGGTGCCCACAAATTACCACATAGGTGGTAATCCATTAAGTACGGAAGAAGTAATTAGGGACCTGGGGACCCAAGTTGATAGCAATCTCTCATTTGACAACCACATGGCCAAAGTGGTTAGAAAAACATTTTATATAGCCCACCTAATCATGAAGGGATTCACATCTAGATCAGGGGAGGTCATCGTGCCTCTTTACTCATCCCTCATCAGGCCCATAATTGAGTACAATGCCCCTTTTGGGATTTACCATACCAGACACCTGCAGCAATTGGAAAGACCCCAAAAGTACCTTACCAAGAGGATCAAAGGGATCAAACAGATGCCATATGCTGCCCGGTTAAAGAAACTCCAGCTCTACTCAGTGGCATACCGCCTGCTCAGAGGCGATCTGTGCCTGACGTATAAAGCCATGTCCAACCCGGAATTAATGGACATGCTGCACCTCAGAAAATCCAAATCCCATCGAGCTACATGCTTGAGAGACTTGAACCTCAACACTGAAATAAATAGGACATGCTGGAGGGACAGATTCATAACCCAGAGGCTCCCCTCACTCTGGAATAAATTCCCAGTCCAGGTTAGGCAGAGTCCCTCATTGACTCTCTTCAAGAGGAATCTTGATGAGCGGATGGGAGAATTTAGGTTTACCCCGGGTATCACTTCTGTGTCACTGTTAGACAGAGGCAGAGTATACTAACCTCGAAAAAGGGCATAGCAAAATTCATTTAAAATGGGTGGCGAAAGTCAAACACATTCTGGCTAGGCTTATAAATACCCTAGGGCAGATAGCCTAGTATGAACATATGAACCTATGAAGCAATGGTAAGATGACACCATAGACTACTCTCACTGTATATTCACATACCAACAGCAGCCCCTGCACAGAAAACCACAGTCAAAAAGTTGTATAATGCAAATTCCATGTATTCACATGAGGCAGGCTTCACACATGGGAACTATTTAAGGTCAGAGGTACATATGTCTATGTGGTACACACATACCTCATGTGTACATTGACATTACTGATATAATCTATATCATACAATATTAAGAACAACACCCCACACACATGGACAAATTGTGTGACAAGAACACACATGGCATTTGTAAGATTCAAATGCCCTACCCAACTATGTTATGATACTTGAGAGATGATGCATTAGCAGAGCATGCTATTTGCATTACTGTAAGGTTTCCCTTCTCCTGCTGTACTTATAGGGTGCTGACATCATCACTGTTTAGAAAGAGGAATATGCATTATGTAGTGCTTTCTTCTAGTTCCCGAAAGGGACATTTTTTCACACAGAATTGCACACACACACTGAGCATTGGCAGGATTTAAACCCCTATCAGTTATGTTATTACACTTGAGAGAGAGACACATTAGCAGAGTATGCTATTCACATTATTGGGAGGTTTCCCTTCTCCTGCTATATTTATAGGGTGCTGATATCATCAGTGTTTAGAAAGAGGAATGTGTACCATGTAGTGTGTTCTTCTAGTGGCCAAAAGGGACATTTCTTTCACACAGAATTACACACACACTAACACCCCCCCCACCAAACACACACTGTGCATTTGCAGGATTCAAACCCCTACCTAACTATATTATGACATTTGAGAAAAACACAATAGCAGAGCACGCTATTCGCATTACTGAGTACCTGTTCTTCTCCTGCAGTATTTATAGGGTGCTGACATCATTATTTATAAAGAGGTATATACATCTATTACTATCTGTCAGTTAGGGGGATAGCATATATATGCATTAACAGACGCCTACTTCAGGGTCACATATGCACATCAGCACTGCCAGGTTATGTTTTATACCATGCTTCATGACCACAGGACCTGTAACACACAACACAACCAGTTCAGACCACCCCTCCCATATCCAGGAACCACACTTTGCTTCCCTGGGAACAGTGTAGGATATGAAGGTGTTCACATACACCATTACAGTGGTTAACTTCAGGTACAGGTATAGTGAGTGGGGGAACTACTCAGTCCTCAACAACATCACCCTACAGCCACTACAATTTCTGAATCCATGTGCTATGGCAGGACCAATCACCACAGTCACAAGGGGGAATACATATTGCACCTGACCATCTGCAATATGGGGACTCTATGTTCCACACCAGAGGTAGACCACCATTGTTAATATCTGACCATACCCAACTTTCCCTGGACATCCATATCCCATCCACACCCCCAGGCAAGGATGTCACTGCAAACAAAGTATTTATCAAAAGCAGACTTTGCACTTGTGAAGACTGGGGTGGAAGACTTCAAAGGACCCATGCTGGGGGATTATACAGGCCACTCTGCATAATCCTTGACAACTGCATTCTGTGAGCATCTGGAAGGTTTGCATTGATCATGCTATCCCATATAAACCCAAGACTCCTCCACAACAGGAGACCTGCAGACAAGGCTCCCCTCAGTCTGTAATTGACGCCCAGATACTGTTATAAGTCCTCGCCAACCCTCTTCGAGCAAACACCAGCCACATGGATGTGACATTGAAAATTCAACCCCTGGGATCTCCACTGTGTCCCTGCTTGATGGAGGCAGAGCACACTAACCTTAAACGGTGCCTTCTGTGACCTACTTTACAGAAGTACAGTAGCCTACTGTATTTGGGAGGCAGACACCAAACACACTCTGGCTAAGCTTGTATTCCTAGGGCAAACAGCCTAATATTGACCTCTACAGCCATATGTTTAATTTTCAGATGCACAATATTTGTTGCTGATAAACTGTTTGCAGGTCTTTATTGCCATAGCTTTCCCTGTTTCTATGAACAATCTGTGTATCTGTGGAAGATGTTTGAATATGAGAGGGATCCACTATTTAACTTATGTCTCTGTAGTCATTTAACTGTGTGCACTGGGCAGATTGCTGTATTGTGGGAGGTTCCTGGATTAACACATACAAATACCAGATATGTGTGGCCAACTGCTAAACTGAGACATGGCCTAAGTGTGTGAGCATGCCCAGTTCAGGCTTTCCATGGCTTGTTGCCTGACATATGTCTCATTTATCAAAGTGTGCGAGCATGACCAGTGTGAGCTTTCCATATGTTGAAATATGCAGTCCACTGCATTTGTGGTTGTGTGTGAACTTCAACAATATTTCACATTTATAGTTGTGTGTTGGGAGTCATGTTGTGTACTTACTGCCCAACTGCTTTGTGTCTGAACCCAACAGGGATTATACTGTGCCTGCAGGGTTTCCCTAGGATAGTTCGCATACAGTTGTCAACATCCTTTCATACTGACCAAACACTGTAATATCGTACTTTCAGTACTTTCACTGTGGTGGACAGTATCCTGGGTTTCAGTCCTATCACTGCTTTAAATATTTATAATGAGCACACCAAACTGGTTAAAGGCCAGTTGTGCACATATGACCATGTTGCATTTTGTTCAGATATGGACTACTTAAACCATGCTTGTCCAACATTGGTAGTGTATTCCACAACTTGGGTGGACATTGACAAACACTAGCTATGTGCCCTAGGCCATTTCTAATGCTAGTCAGAGAGTGTGTTTGTCCTTCAACACACATTGTAACTGGAGTTTGCCATGACATATTTCAAGGTTAGTATACTGTGCCTCTGTCTACCCGTGACATAACAGTGATACCCAGGGTAAACCTACCATCTCCCATCCACTCATCAAGATTCCTCTTGAGGAAAGTCAATGAGGGACTCCCTGGCTAACCTGTACTGGGAGTTTACTCAAGAGTGGAGGGAGCTCTGGGTTATGAATCAATCACCACAGCATGTCCTATGTATGTCAGTGCTGGGGTTCAGGTCTCTCATGTGCATAGCTCACTGGCATTCAGATTTTACAAGGTGCAGCATGTTCATTGATTCCAGCTTGGACATGGCTTTATACCTCAGGCACAGATTGCCTCTGGGCAGGCAGTATGGCACTGTGTGGAGCTGCAGTTTGTTTAATCAGGCAACACATGGCATCCGTTTGAGCTCTTTGATCCTCTTGGTGAGGTACTTTTGGGGTCTTTCCAGTTGCTGGAGGTGTCTGCTGAGGTACATCCCACAGGGGGCATTGTACTCAATTGTGGGGCTGATGAAGGATGACTGAAGAGGCACGATGACCTCCCCTGATCTAGATGTGACTACCTTCATGATTAGGTGGGTATATGGTATGTTTCTGTAACCACTACAGCCACATGGTTGTCAAATGCAAGATATCTATCAACTTGTGTCCCCAGGTCTCTTATTACTTCTAAAGTACTTAATGGGTTAACACCTATGTGGTAATTGGTGGGCACTTACTGTTTATCCACAGGAGATGACTATACACTTTTCTGCATTTAGCTTGATGCATGGCTCTGGCACCAGTTGTCTGTTTCTATGTGGCCCTTTTGTAGGATGCTTGTGTCAGCTGGAGGGTCAGATATGGTGTCCAGTTTATAGTCATCTGAAAACTTGTTCAGACACAGTCCTTCCATGTTGGCCTGTACCTATGGGAAATATATACCAAACAAGGGAGGTCCCAGGACCGAGCCTTGTGGGATGCCAGTTGTAGCTGGTTTGTAGTCTGACATGGCTCCAGCATTTCTGACCATGTCAGTTCTGTCCTTGAGCCGGTTTGCAATCCATCTACTGACATAGGGGTTTATATTTAAGCTGGTGAGCTTATCTATAATGAACACGTGGGGTATTGTATGGAAGGCTTTTGCAAGATCCAGATAGGCTGTGTGGACCACATTCCCCTCATCAATGGCCTTGATGACTGTTTCAAATGAATCAACCATGTTTAAGGGGCAGGATCTGCCCTTAAGAAAACCACGCTGGGTATGGTCCAGTGTCTGTAGGTCCCCAATATCTTTATTTCTGAGGTCCATGATTATCCTTTCCATAGCTTTGCAGACCAAGCTTGTCAGGATTCTGGGGTGATAGTTTGCAGTATCCATTCAGGCACCACCTTTGTGGAGAGGGGCCACTGTTGCTGTACACTGCTCTTTGGGTACATATCCTGTGGTAAGGCTAAAATTGAGCAGTAGTGTTATTTGGCATTCCATTCTTCTTGGAGTTCATGTTGGACACAGCCCAGGACACCATCTTCTACCATTGATGCTGTGTGTTTTGCTTTGAAGATGCTGGCTGTTACCTCTGCGATGTCAGGGGGGCAGCACTCTGCTGGGATAGATATTTGGCATTTTGGTGGGGGGGGAGTTTGCACTGAACCTGTCAGGTTGGATGTTGGCAATGTGTGTGGGTTTGGTGTATTGTTTGTAATATTTGAGTAATTCAGAGCATATCTGTGAATTCCCACCAAGGTTCTTACCATCAGTTAAGAAAGCCTTGTGATTATCCTTAGTGTCCTGTACAATTTGTATCTTCATAGGTTCATAGGTTCATACTAGGCTATCTGCCCTAGGGCATTTATAAGCCTAGCCAGAGTGTGTGTGGCTTTCGCCACCCCTTGATATGTGAATATTATGCCCATTTAGGGTTTACTTTACTGTGCCTCTGTCTAGACGTGACACAGTGATGACCCCCAGTGTAAATCTACGATCTCCCATCCACTCGTCAAGATTCATGTTGAAGAGAGTCAGTGAGGGTCTCTGCCTAACATGGACTGGGATTCTGTTCCAGAGTGTAGGGAGCCTCTGGGTTATGAATCTGTCCCTCCAGCACGTCCTATTTATTTATGTGTTGAGGTTGAAATCTCTCGCTCTTGCGGCTCTGATGGATTTGGATTTTCTGAGGTGGAGCATGTCCATTAATTCTGGATTGGACATGGCCTTGTACATCGGGCATACATTGCCTCTGAGTAGGCAGTATATGACTGCATACAGCTGGGGTGTCTTCAGCCGGTCAGTATATGACAAATATTTGAGACCCTTTATCCTCTTGGTGAGGTATTTTTGAGGTCTTTCTAACTGCTGCAGGTGTCGGGTAAGGTACATCCCAAATGGGGCATTGTACTCAATTATGGGCCTGAGAACTGAAGAGTATAGGGGCACAATGACCTCTCTTGATGTAGATGTGAATCCTTTCATGATAAGGTGGCCAATATAGAAGGTCTTCCTTGCCACCTTGACAATGTGAGTGTCACATGAGAGGTTACTGTCCACCTGTGTCCCTAGGTCCCTGATTACTTCTTCCATACATAATGGATTACCACCTATGTGGTAATTTGTGAGTACCTTGTTTGGTATTTGGAGAGACATTCATACTCTCCAGTGTCTTCAGGAAGGCTGAGTGTGGTTCCTGGGTTTGAGAGGGTGGTCTGTAGCATGCTACAAACTGTACAGCAGTTTTGCCTATGGTTAGTTGCACATGGATGGTCTCCGATGCTTCGTGCATTGTCAGTAACCTGGAGGTGTGGGTATCTTTGATGAATATGGATACTCCCCCTCCTTTTGTGGTTTGGTCCAGGTTTTGGGGCCGAAAAGCATGATATGAGGTATAACCTGGTAGTGCTGGGGTGCTCTCAGGAGCCTTGATGCAGGTTTCCGTCACTGCACAGACATCGATGTTCTCCATACTGGGGAGGGCCTCGATAGCGTGAATCTTGAGGTTTAGACTTCTGGCATTGAGCAGCATTACCCTTGTGTTTTTTCCACTTATGTTTTCTAGGGAGGTGGGTTTGTCTTTTCAGCCTTGCCTACAAAAGGCACTATGGATGTGGCAAGAGCTTTAGCCAATATCCAGATGCCCAGGGTTGACAGGTGGAAGCCATCCCTGGAAAAGCAGCGTGGCTTGTCAAGCATGTCATCCCAAGCAGACAGACATTGGATCCTCTTGGAATGGCACCAGTAATTGAGCCAATTGTTAAAGCTGATTATTCTGTGTGTGTACTGTGGCATCATTCTTGGTGAGGGTAGGATGCTGCTCAGGGTCAGGGTCATACCGGCCTGGGCTACATAATCGGAGAGCTCCTCTATGTATCTTTTCATGTAGTCCAGGGAGGTACATCTCAGGTCATTCACACCAGCATGGACAATGACTGAGTCATATTTGTACTTGCTTTGGAGTGACCTGCGTGCTTGTGTTATGTGGCAGATTGTAACGGCCTACAGGTGGCTTCTGTAACCTTTTCCTTGTTCAGTCTGGTGAGCGGGACATCAGTGTGTCTGAATATGGAGTCACCTATTACAAGTATATCAGGCATGTTGTTTGTCCTTAAGGGCTGTGACTGTTTGGCACACTGACTTTGTGTACTATGTGTTGCATGTGCTACGTTTGGAGGTAGTGGTTGCTTGGGTGTCTGCTTTGGAGGCCTCTGTTGATTTGGTGGATTTTTAATTAGAGCCTCCGGGAATGTTTTTGTGTGTTTATGTCTTTGGTTTGCAGTTGTGATAGGTCTATGTGAGACTGCATTTGTGGTGTGTGTGGTTACCTTCTCCTCCTGACTAGTTTTGACAGTACTGAGTTGAGAGAGCTCAGCCTCCAGTTTGGATAAATGGTTGCATCTCTCACATATATTTGTATTTCTTGGGGGGAGGAGGGGGTTGTCCGTGTACATGAGGCAGGTGTAACATTGCCTCAAGATTCACGGATTCAACATGTTGTAGCTGGCCTTAGTGGATTTTATGTGTGGCCATATTTTATTGCCATAATACTGATCAGAGATTACTTCCCTTTTTGGGTTTGCTCTATCATGTAGTAGCTTCCTCCTTCTCTTGCATGGTTTGGTAATGGCTGGGGTCCACCATGCCAGATGCCTGAGTGTATGGAATTGGGTCTTGGTTTTATTTGGGATTGCATAATCCATGCATTCCTGAAAGTGTTCATGGAATGCATTTATAAAGGGTTCTGAGGTGTGGCCCATATTTTCCACAGGCACAGGGCTTTTAATGGATTCCACGTCAGTTTGGAGGAGTGCAACATTTGCTTTACACATGTTTTTCTCTGTGGTTTTCTGCCTAGGGACTGGGGTCAGGATGTGAATATCCAGTGTGATTACTCTATGGTCTGATCTTACCAGTGAGGGATACACTTCTCACCTGGCCATAGAGTACCCATGTTGATGATTATCACATCCAGTATGCTTACCCCTCTTGTGGGAGTGGTAAGTTGTTCCTGAGCATTTTGGTTTATGAATTCTAGGAACCTTTGGCCTAGGGTGTTGGAGCTAGAATAATGCTCCCAGTCTATGTTTCAGTATTTTCAGTCACCCAACATAATGTTGTTTGGAGAGCTTGATATTTTCATGTGTTCTGACGTAGGCCAAGTGCAGTTCCTGGCATTAGGAGGGTGGTCTGTAGCAGGCTACAAACTGGGAGGCAGTTTTAGCCACTGTTACTTGACCGTGGATAGTCCATGCTGCTTCTTGTTGTGGTACCAACATGGGGGTGTGGTTATCCTTGACAATTATTGCTAGTCACCCTCCTTTTGTAGTTTGTTCCATGTTTTGGGGCTGTAAAGCATGGTATGAGGTGTAACCTGGTAGTGTTAGGGTGCTCTTGTGAGCCTTGACCCAGTTTTTTGTTAAGAACAGATATCAACATTCTCCATGCTGAGGGGAGTTTAGACTGCATCCATCTTGCAGTTTAGACTTCTGGCATTGGGTAGCATTACGTCTAGGTTCTTATCCCTTGTGATACCTATGGATGTGGGTTTGTGTTTTGAGCCTTACCTATTCAAGGCACATTCAGGGTGACAACAGCCTTTGCCAGTATCCAAAAGGCCAGGAGTGATAGGTGTACACCATCCCTAGCAGGTGGAGCATCGTGTCTTGCTCAGCATGTCATCCCAGGCTGGCACGCATTGGATGCCCTTTGACTAACAGCAATACTTAAGCCAATTATTGTAATTGGTCATCTCATCTTCATCATGCGTGGTGAGGGTAGGATGTTAGTCAGGGTCATCAAGTCTGCATATTCTACATGGTGTTACATTGCTTAACACATAGCAATCATGCCTCAGGTGGTGCTGCAGGGCTGTCTATACACTCCCTGTACATGTTTGAAACCAGGTTGTGTCAACTTAGGCATCCCTTTTACTATATGTGTGAGTCAGAGAGAGGTATCATTTCCAGGGTTCCTACTGAGCCAGTGTATGTGCTTTGCGTTGCCGCTTTGCCAAGGCCAAGGCATACTGGGCATGCCTCCTTCTGCCTACTGGGGCAGGCTCAGGTTGTTCCTCCTCCGTGTCACGCTCTGCCTGTGATTGGCTTGGCAATGGTGGGGGGCTGTTTGGCCCAGCCCTATGCTGGTCTTGCTGCAGCTGTTTTCACAGAATCATATTATGTAGCATAGCACATACCATGACAATTTGGGTACATGAAGTTGGTGAGTACTGCAAGGCTCCACCAGATGTGTCCAGGCACCGGAACCGTGACTTGAGCAGCCCAAACACACGCTCGATTACATTTCATGTTTGTGCGTGTGCCTCATTATGGCGTTCTTGTTCAGATGTGTGTGCATTTCTGATGGGTGTCATCAGCCACGGCTCCAGTGCGTAGCCAGCATCCCCCACTAAGTGACCATGTGGGATGTCCCCATTGGCAAATGTCTGGTACAGCTGCATCAAATGCCAGATATGGGAATCATGGTAGCTTCCCGCCAGCCAGCACACACATGCATTATTATGCCCTGGGCATCACACACGACCTGGCAGTTGATGGAGGTGAAGCCCTTGCAGTTAATGTAGGCCCTACTCTGCTCACCAGCTGGTGCTTTGATGCGTATATGCATGCAGTCTATTGCACCCACTACCTCAGGGTATTCCGATATTTGCTGGAAGAGACGCATATTGCTGGCCAATACCTCACGGGAATTGGGGAAATATACATGATCACCGACATGTGCTGCCATGGCCTCCAGGAACTGGTGCAGTACCCTTGATGCTGATGCCTGTGATATCCCCATCATATCACCAGTTGGTCTCTGGAAGGTACCTGTTGCTAGTATTCTTAGGCCAACACATACCTTGGTTTCCACTGGGATGGGTTCCCCTCTGTTGGTTCTGTGTGTGAGGCGTGGCCTGCACAGCTCAACAATTTGCTGTAGGAGGTCTCTGTCCACTCTATAGCGCTCCACTATCTCCAGCTCATGTAACCCCTGGTAGGTGACCCTGGGCCTGTACACTCTTCTCCTTCTCCTCACTGTGGGTTGTCTGGCAGCATTTGCATAGTCACCACCCTCAGCAAGTTGCATATGTCTCCTTATAACAGCTATGGCAGCCCCTAGCATTTTTGGTCTGAGTGAAGCTTTTTCAGTTTTCACTTCTAATAGCTTACTCCTCTGTTGCAGTGTCTCTTGAGAGAAACATTCTGCACTGTTGTTTGCAGAGTTTTAAGTGCTGGGATGGGCTACTGTTCTGCCTGTGTAATTGTCTGCTTCTGATTGTTTTCACCTGCTAGCTCTGCCAGTAATCCCTGCTAGCTTCCTATTATTTCTCATGCTTCCTTTTTCCCTTCTGTTTCCACAGGGGGGAGCGACGCGCATACCAGCGAAAACACGCTCACAGCGGCTAACATGCGTGCACACATGCTTAGATGGACTAGAATCTGCTTATTCGGGTTAAAATGCGCGCACACCAGCGCAAACAAGCTTACAGGTGTTTAAACAGGCTCCTAAATGTGTATTCTGCCTTAAACATGCACACTCACGCTTACACGCGCGCACTCTAGCTTACTCGTGCCTACCAGTGCACACACACGCGCGCATGCACGCCCTGCAAGAAACTTTGGTGTTATCCATAGTGTACACCTTCCATTTCTTGGCTTTCCCATGCCTACTTGTTGACACTCCTCTTTCCATAATGTGTGACTGACATCTTTCACATGCCACTGTGCTCCAATGAGCTGCATTTCTTTCATACATTCCCCCCTGTGATGTCACTTATCTCCTACTCTGTTACTTCCCCTTATCCTACTCCTGCACTGCACGGAATGTGCTCATTTCCTATGTGACAGTACGATTCACTATCCTACCACTCATTTACATGGGATTGCCTACTAATGCTTAGTTACATGTCTTACACTCAGCTTCCCCCCTTAGCAACCCCTACTCGGTGGCCATGTTGTTTTCAGCCTGCAATTCCCTTACATTGTAAATTCATGCTTTTTTATTTTTCTGTTTTTTTTATAGCGCAGCCCGTTTGCGCAGCGCTGTGCTACTTTTAAACATCGGCGAAAAAAAAAAACATTTTTATTTTATTTTTGCATCAGGGTACGTTGCCAGTGGCCACATATTTGGCCATCGGAATGCTGCCTGGGACATTTGCAACCTTTATTTGGAGCTGACGAGGCTCCATTGTGTTATTTGCAGAACGGTACTCAGTTATCAACTGAGTACATTTCTGCAGATAACATGGCTCTTACACAGGCAGATTTCTGCTTCCTGGATCGCGAAATTACCTCATTTGCATGCTTTTCAGCTGCAAGTGAGGTAATTAGCATATCCACGCCCTGTCTGTGTAAGAGCCATTTTAGGTGCTCTCTTACAAGCACATACAGGCTGTTCCTGGATCGTGATGGCTGCATGGAGTCTTACATAACTCTTAGACTCCATGCAAGCCATCGTGAATCCTGCCCATTGTCTAATCTTCCTAATTCCTAGCTATTTCTAAGAGAAAACACAGTTCTAAATAACTTACATATAGAAACAGGCAGTGCTGGTGATGTTGGATGTTCTCAAGACAAATGCTTTGAGCTCTCTGATTCTCTTTCTCTTTAAATTGATAATACAGAGCTGCTTCACACAACATCATTCTTCACACTTCTCTGGTATTCCCAGGCTAACAGAAACTATATTTACATTCTTTCTGTGGTGGTGGTGCTGCGGAAGCGTTGTCGCCTCACAGTAAGATGTTGTCCTGTTTGATTTTCAGCTAGAGTATCTTCTGTGTGGAGACATGCGTGAATGGACGTACCTTCGTTGAAGGTTGTGCATCAGGGCCGGCAACTCGGCACGTAAAACTCTACTGCCAATCATTAGTGGACTGAAGTTCCGCTGTGGCGACCCCATAACCGGGAAAAGTCGAAAGACACAACAACAACAACAACAACACCTGGTCAGAAAACAGAGCAATAAAGGACATTTATACATGCAAATTATTGCCATTAACTCTGGTCATAATATACAGAATGCCTCCCTCTAGACCTATCGGATCCGAATTTTGACATCAAAGACAGTCATAAAATGCTTGACTTAGCTTTGTTATAGCAGAGTGCACTGTTGTTACATTTTTGCAGTTCAATATTCAATGCAGTCTTTTCATATTTAAGAGAACAAGCCTGTGGCTTACATTAATATTTACAAATGACAGAATTATCTACAAAATTCTATCTGTCTAGGCTGGCAGCCTTCACATAAGTCATGGCTGAAAAGTGTCTCTGTAGCAGCTTACAAACATAAATAACAAATAAATAAATGCATATATACATATGTACATTCTATCATCTGTAACTACATTGATCTATATTTTTCATCATATAACATTGTATACTGTTCAGAAGTCTTTATTGAAGATGGACAGAATTTGAAGGACATGCTCCACATATAAGCTTTTATCACCCATGTTTATAACCCATCTGTTAAGTTATTTTAGCTATACAGATTTATATACACACGCAAAAGCACACACGCACACACACATGCACACACACACACACACACACACACACACACACACACACACACACACACACACACACACACACACACACACATGCTATATATCCTGATATTCTCAAAACTTTAATGGACATCTTCTACAATCTGTAATTTGTTCATTGTCTTACAGGTTTGATTGTTCAGCTCATGTTCATGGGTTTTGATTTTACTGCAGAAGTCAAACTTATTGACAGACGGACACATCTTATTTATTTATTTTATTTTACATTTGTTGACCGGAGAGAGTCCAACTGGATTACAAGTCCATTTTCAGTGGGGGCCCAGGGAGGAAAGCTCCAAGAGAACAATTTTTTACAAAACATAGTTTTGAGGACAGACTTTTGACATACAATTTCCATAGAAGAGACTTTGACATACATATTATCTAACATATAGGATACATTTGTTTTCTACAATATAATATTACATTTTAGAAGATATTCCTAAGTTTAGGATTCCTGTGATAGATTTACAATCAGAGTAAAAGCAGGGAAATGTAGAATAAGGTTCTGAGAGAGCAGATGTTGCTCGCTATAGTTGAAAAGAATAACAAATTGATTTATTATATGTCTTCACCTGGTTTTAGTTGAGAAGGATAACAAATTGATTTACAATATGTCTTCTCCTGGTTTTAGTTGCTTATGGAAAGCACAACATTGCTGGGGTAGTTTTCCCTAACTCCTGGAGAGATGGGATGAGCAGTAGATTAACAGTCCTAAGTGGGTACAGTACTATGATTGGTTGGCTTAGCAAAGTTGCTTAAGTTAGGTGAAGTGTTTTAATGAGACATTAGCCAGGGGAGATAAAGGAGCACAGTTGATTATTCAAAAAGTGAGTTTTAACAAGTTTCTTGAACTGTGATGGGGATTTGTTGTCAGTTATGTGGGCAGGAAGGAAGTTCCAGGTTTTTGCTATACAGTGGCTGTAGACAGACTTACCAGCTTTATTGTTATATTTGGTTACTTTGAGGAGGTTTTGTGTGCTATACCTCAAGGGCCTGGTGGTTTTATAGGGTTGAAAAAGACTTATGTTACTTTAGTAATGGAATAAAATCTGTAAATTGCATCCCAAAGATTCAGTAAACTCGATGTTGGCTTTGCAAAAAGCCTACAAAGAGTTTACATGTGTGCTCGGTGAAGTGTGGGGGTGCGAGGTGAGCAGCAGCACACAATGCATATTCATGCCACACACCACGTTTAAGTGAGGTTTCATGGCTGGCAACAGTGTTGCTGGTCAGGAAATCATGTAAGTGAACATGGATAGCACTCCTGTTTAAATCAGAGCAATACAGTCCGGTGTTTTGCACGGAATGCCACAATAATCACAAGGGCTTCACAGAGAGCTCTCAATCTCTCAGTGCAAGTCATTTGGACAAAGGCCAACATAATGGGGGGGTAATGACCTAGAAATAGGGACATATTTGACACATTTTTCCTATAGAAATGTACTAGAATAACCAAGGGGTTTTGTTAAGATACATGGTTATGGAGGAGTTGAAGTATGAAACTCAAATGTATATAATATTGAGTTGCATCAGTCCTGAGATCATCCCAGGCAGAAAGCCACAAATTTTATAAGAAATGCATCTAGATGTTTTATGAAAATCTGGACAGTTGAGAGGTATGAATGTTAAGTATATGGTAAAAACACAGTACAGGACAGTGTATCTACAGTGCAGAGTATTGTGATATCCCATTCCTGGCATTCTGTACTGAAGCTATGTAAATGATCTGTAATGGTGCATGCACTGCCATAAAAAATAAACAGTCAGGGGAAGTGTGTGTACTGAATAGGAATGCACAGATGAAGTGTAGGAATGAACACAGGGAAAGTGGACGGGTAAAACAACCTAATGTACAGCAGATGAGGGCATTTCAATGGAAGATGGTTGTCACAGCAACACCAATCACATCTCTATATGATACAGTAGGGACTGCGCAATGAAAATATGGACTATGTGACTGTCACACAAGGTGACATAACAATGGGGAGGATGTCTGTGTGAGATAAGCATGTGTGAGATAAGCATCCTTACATGAATAATGCCGAGGACATCTATCAGGGATCTGACATACAACTGGGATAGGGTGCATATTGTGAAGCTGTGCAAACTGATTTGTCTGAATATGTATGTAATCTCAGCAGAGTTCTCCAGCAAATGGGACACAGGTAAAGGCTCATGGACAACATTAAAAGAACCAACCACAGTAATGGACAATATCAGAATAATACCACCAGTAATCCGATCCCTTTGACATAACATAAGTGATTTAGAGTAATAAGAGATGATTCTGCACAAACACATTTGTACAACTATTATGATAATTTCACACTCTATGAGGATAATCATGCACTCTGTTCTGGCACTGGAACATCTGCTGGAGATGTTAGGAGGGACACTGCTATTTCTGTATGCGACATTATGATCAGTACAGGCTAGCTGACTGCTGTGCATGGCATGTATATATATATATATATATATATATATATATATATATATATATATATATATATATATATGTATATATATCACAATCCACACTGTCACAAATGTTACCCATGTCATTAATGTCATCAAACACCTATGTATGCAGTGTGTGCATCACCAGAACAGGTAGCACACATGCATCTGGTGTAACAACTAAATGGGCATTCCGCACAATCAAGCAGTCATTTTACGCCACAAAAAAGAATACCTAGGTATGGCCAATAAGCTGTGTGACAGCTCATTGTGACAAAGGTGGTACACTTCAGATGAGTAGGGAAGTACATGGAAAAGGGTTCATTGTACTCAGTTACTGGTGTGATGAAGGTTGTGAACTATGGCTGTATTATGGCCTCTGATGTCGATGTCCTTCACATACTCAGTACTTGTGTTACATACAAGGGAGTAGTCAACACTGTGACCACATGGTGGTGGATGTTACACTTACCATCTACCCTAGGACACAGGTCACATACCTATTGGTCTGCTTATAGAGTGTGGTGCCCACATTATACTTGGGTTATGTGTTTGTTTTCCTGATGTAACATATCCCCCCATATTTTCTTGTCTTTGCAGGTGTTGTCATGGCTGTGGCAGCAATTGTTTGTATGTGTTGATGCTGTCTGCATTATGTTAATATCACAGTTGAAGTCAATGAGTGCCCACAATCTGTAGTCCTTCAGGCAGCAGTTTGGACACAGGATGTGTATGTCATCTGGGATGTCTATCACTTAAATAATGGCCAGGAAAGGGCCTAGCAGACAGCTGTAATGTACAGACCTGATCACTGGACCTGAGATATAGGTCACTTCACACATTTCAACATAGTGAGATGCCTCATATGTGATACATTGGTCTACCCATTTGTTGATATAGCTGTTTATAGCCACATCTGACAGAGATGATTGAATATCTCAGTGTGGACTTGCATCAAATGTCGTGGCCTGGTCAAGTTCCACAGGATGATAGTACTGTGATTATGCATGCCCTCAATGACCTCTTTGAAGACATCTATTAGATGTTAACAGACATGATGTAGCATTAAAAACTCACACAGGTCTGTTACACATAGCCAGAGTATTGCTAGTGTTCATTTAGAAAAGGTCCATGATGACACACTGGTCTACCTCACAGTTGAGGTAAGTCAGAATGTGTCTATATATGCATGCATCAGGTGCTGTCCCCCCCAACTTAGATGGATGCATGTTGATGTACACCCTTCTATGGGAAGAGACCCCATGTGGAGGGTGTGTTGAAGTATATATTGAACTGTACCATGAAGGTGTATGTGATGGTTGGGTTTGTTTGTTCTGATTTCCTGCTAAGGAGTGTATCATATAACTTGTTTGCAGTTAAAAGCATTCTCTAGAGTCTCCTTGTTCCTTTATCTGTTTAAACATTTCTGCATTTTTTTTACCTAAGTAGTGTGGGTAGTGTAGCATTGTCCACATTCAGGCTTGTGTTTTGGGCCTAGTTGTTTGTTAGTAGAGACTGTGTGTCTGAGCACATGTTCCAGGCTATTGTAGTTTAGCCAAAGCCAGTATAGCATTTTCAGTGAGAGTGAATTGTTCATGGTCATTGGCTGATTGGGGTTACCTGGACTATGGCTTGAAGTAAGCACCTCATTGGTCCTTTCAAGCTTTTTTTTTAAGTTGTTTCAGGTTTCAACTTTGTTACTTAAGAAGTTAACTTGTGAGTGTTTCTGCCATTTCACACTGAGCTAATCGGAGGAAGGGCACTGAGCCAACTAATCTGTGATATATAACATTAAGTATCCTGTTTTTTTGCTTATTTTTATGAGCTATTTATAGCACTTTTATGTTTGCATATACTTTTCAAGCTAGTTTCACTGTGTGTGAGGTATTAACTAGAAATATTCTACAATTGTTAAGCATCTAGTGGGGTTTGTTTGTTCTGATTTTTGTTTGCCATCCTCCCTTCCTATTGGTATCCTGTTTTTATACTTGGTGGCTTTGCAGGCAAGGTTCAAATGACAAATTCACCACCATAACAGGTACAAGCAAGCAAAATCTGAGGGTAATGCTACTTAATGCTAGAAGTCTAAATCTCAAAATGCACTCATTCGAGGCACTCCTTACAATGGAGAACATTGACATCTGTGCAGTGACAGAGACCTGGTTCAAGGCTCCAGAGAGCACCCCTGCATTACCAGGCTATAATTCATATGACACCTTTTGGCCACCTAACCTGGACTGAAACACTAAAGGTGAAGGTGTGTCCATATTCATTAAGGATATCCACACCTCCAGGCTAGTTGCTCAGCATAATGCATCCAAGATTATCCAAGTGCAACTAACTCTGGGCAAGACCACAATCCAAATTGTAGCTTGCTACAGATCCCCCACCATGCCCCAGGATTCCCACTCCTCATTTCTTGATACACTGGAAAATATTAGGGTACAACCTAACAGCCTAATAATGGGTGATTTGTGCTCAATGTTTTCTGGAATTCATAAATTCCAATGCCTTGGATCAACTTATCCACACCCCCCACCAGGGGCAGCAATATCCTAGACCTGGTCATTGCCAACATGGGCAACCAGTGTTCCACACCAGAGGTCAATTCCTTGTTGGCCAGATCCGACCACAAGCTTATCACCCTAGACATCCACATCCCACCCCCACCACCCATTAGAAAAACCACCGTAAAAAAATTCTCCAAAGCCAACTTCATGCTTCTTAAGACAGAAGTGACAAACTTCATAACACCCATGCTGATGGACAATAGAGGTAAGACTGCTGAATCCTATACAAATGCACTTTATAAGCACATACACAAGTGTGTGGCACTTACACAAGATCCCTGTGGTATTCCACAGGTAAGTAGTCTAGTGGTGGAGGTGCAGTCCCCAGCTTTGACAGTGTGCGCTCTGTCGGTAAACCAGTTGGCTATCCATCTAGTAAGATATGGCTTAATTCCAAGGTGGGAAATTTTCTCTACGATACCTGAATGGGGGATAGTGTCAAAGGCCTTTGATAACTCATAATAGGCGGTATGTCCTGTTATCCCTCATCCAGGTCTTTGGGTCAGTATCATAGAAGTCTATTAGGTTTAATAAGCAAGATCTACCCTTGACAAAACCAAAATGGGTTGGGTCAAGTGTGTTGAAGGTCACCTATGTGCCTGTGGATAGGGTCCATGCTGATTCCTTCCCTAGCCTTGCAGATAAGGCTTTTAGGCTTATGGGTCAATAGTTTTAGTTCTGCATGTTACCAGATTGATGTGCATTGCATATTATAAAACATTTGATATTAGTTTCTGTAGTGTAGGTAATATATGTTGTGGTAAAAGTACTGAGGCACCAGGGTTGCAGTGTTTGGGGGAGGCAACATATGGGTTTGTTGAAAATATGTCAAATATTGTTAGATAGTGGCCTTCAGTTTGTTATTTTTCCACCTGTAATTTCATGTCATAGACAGGAAATGGACAGTAAACCACAGAAATACATAATAATATGTACTTTTCCATAGCACGAGCAACAGCAAGTTTGCATGACAGTTGACAAAGTATTTGCGCATGTGAGATACACATTTCCATTGCTATCCATGTTTGAGTATAGCTAAGCAGTGTACAAACATGAGCCGCAATACTAAAATGTGAGAGTTACATCTGAGTCTATGAAACACACCTGCAGCTTAACTGACTCTGTGGCAGCAGGTGTAAATGCATTGACATATTTCTTTTGGAGTCCAGATGACACTGAGTTCAAATACAGGTGTTTCTAATACTTTTAAATACTTTAAAATAAACATTGATAATGCAATGACATGAATCCTTTATAGTACATGTATTGCTGTGTGTTGGCATAACACAGCAGGGTTAAGAGGCATTGCGCAGAGTTAACGACAACATCTTGCCACCGTTAACAATTGCTGCACACTGGTGCATGATGCACACCTTCATGCAAACATAGAGCCCAAAAATAAAAGGATCCATTGCTTTTTATGCTACTTATGTGTGTTGTGTGTGATTCTATTTTTTGACCAGATTAAAGGTGGTAAAATGGAGTAGACAGGAAAGCAATGGAATGGAGAGCAAACAGGAAAAACATCAAACCAGCACTAATAATTCAAAAAAGCAGTGCAAAAGAAGGCTTCCACACTCCATAATGCTTTAATACCATATAGTACAGCTAAAAACTGCTTCAGCCAAATGCAGTACATAAAAACGAAACACAGCAGTTAAAAATAATCCAAAAAGATAAGCACTTTCGTTCCACTGGCATATAAAAATGAACTTCATCAGATAAATGAACTAACTGCCATTAGGCTTTTTAAATACCCTTAAACCACTCATTTTGAAATAGGAAGCAAGCAGGGGGAAGAACAAAGGGAAAACAGTACAGGAATATGCAGGATAGAGATAGGAAAGAAACATAGCTATCCATTTCTTTAACAGTGTAGACTGAAAATATGTGCATAATGTTAACTGAATTTGGACTGTCAGCTCAACAAAGAGGGATGACTACAATGCAATCATGTTGTATAGCCAATCGGACCAAATCAAGTCTGCTAAGAAGACACATGTGCGAAATGGAGAACAATGTATGGGATATATATATTTTTTTTATTTCAGTAAGAGATGAATGTTGGGGAAGGGGCATAGATATGTCTGGGTCAGGTAATTCGGGTAGCTGAGCAAGCAACTCAGACATACAAGACAACCATGACAAGAGAGAGGGACAGTGATGAACACAAAATGTTGGAAGACACCATGATTAGAGTGAGGCAGGGGACAATGCAGGCTCATTCCTATCAAGTTTGGAGACAGTGAGAATTGAGTCCTCACCCACTGGACTGTCATAACTGTCACCTTACTCTGCTGGTGACTGAAGTGCTTGACATCTCCTCCTTCCCCTGCAGACCATGAGAGAGAACAGCCTCTCCATCAGGTATAGTTGTACACCAGTGGTGTGGCACATGACCCTATGCACTACCCCTGGCAACTTGCTGTGGGGGTGATTAAATCACCACCAGTGCCACTGCTCCCGGAGGGTACGACTGCACCAGCTTCAGAGGCAGTACTACCTGACAGCACAATTAGTGCAGGTGCTGGAGCCAGTGGAACACAGGCAGGTTGATCCACTGGGGCTGGTCTACCTCACTGTACTGTGGAGCACTTAGTGATGTGGTACACATGGATGACATACAGACAATTTGATGACATAACAGAAAATAAAAAAAAAAAAAGATAAGGGCTGGGGTGAGAGAAAAAAGAAATAAAATTAGTACCATCATGTATGACAGACAGTGCATTAATACAATTACATAACTATTTTATCTGAAGTATTACATTTGAGTATATGTCCTAACAGATACACACTATACTACAGACCGCGAGAAGTAATCCTTGAAATGTGCAAATTTTGACCATATGCATGTTCCAATTATACATATTACAGTTTACAGCAGGGCATTTGTGCCACTGGTATAGAGTTTTAATTTAATGTAAATATTATTAATTAAATAATAGTATTCTATAGTTGTGAATTGTGGTATCTGAACCCACAACCTCTGACTACTGTCTAATATTGGACACTTACAAGTGGTTTGTGCTACAGATTAATGTGTGCATACTTGCTTTCACAGTTGGAATATGCCTGCTCAATTTGATACAACTCTATAAATACCCCCAAAAAAGCTATTTATTGCTACAATAACTTCTTTTCTGCTGCATACATATCACTTGCTTCCTTCAGTCTGTCCAGTTGAGCAACACGAGCTTGCACATGGACCTCACACTCTCTGATATCTGGGCAAAGAACAGAAAAGAACAGAAGAGCATTATGCATGCCAGTCTAGCCTATATTAAACTTTTTAAGTCTTAGAATACTCTCTTACTTTCATTCTAACACAGCTGTGGGATGTCCACAGTCTCAAACATCTCCAACCAACTGTTAAGAGTATCCCTTTTTCTCCTGTGTATGTCATTAAAATGATGCCTATATTGATTTCCAGTGCGCAGGATACCAGTGGCACTGGATACAATCTGGGCCTAACTATTCCATGCCTCAGATTTGTACTGGGAGCCAGAATAGTCTCCCTGCAAGAGCCCTTGACTATGGTGCTTTACCAACAGTCCAATAAATATCCTGGACTCCTGGACACCCCACCTCTTTGCCCTAAATGTGGCACTTTCCCCTCTAATGTCAGCCATGTCTACCAGGCGAACTAGAACAATGGAGACTGATGCTTTTCTGCTAATTCCAGTTATTATGTTTATTTGTAGTGCATAGACCTAGGCAAAGTATTTGTGTGTTGTTAAGTGAAGAACAACAGTGCCAAGCAGGGAAGAATTAAATAATTGAAACTGGAAGGTTAATCTGACATTTGGCCTTAGTCTGAGGGGTGCTTACCGATATAGCCTGGAAATATATATTTGAAATTGGAAGGTAACTGCTAGGTGAGTTAGGTTTGCAGACATGTAATGACGTGGCACATTAGTTTTTACCTTTATACACTGAGAAAATTGATTTTTACACTGTGGGATTCAAACCTAGGCATAAGGGACAAAAAGTTTTCTTCTACACCACTGATGTTCTATCTTTGCCACAGAAGAAGTGCTGCTCAGACATAGTCAGGAATCATACATCAATACAGGCGACAGTTTGAGCTGTGCTACACATGTATGTGTGTGACCTGGCAAGGTTATTAAACATAGATCCAGTTGTGCATGTGTCTTAGGTAATTATGAAGGCTATGTAAGTCCAGATAGCATAATTGCACTTCCAGAACTATAGTACACGGTATACCCTCAGTCTTTCATCTGAAAACACAAAAATGGTGTCTCATCCCTCATGCATATAATTCACATCAGCTCCACTATCTAAAATGTTATAAGTGAAAGTGAATATAATGAGAAGTGGAACAACAGTAAAATTGTATGGAATATCCTGTATTAGAACCCAGGACTATGTGTATGGTAGTCTTAAATGTATGTCTGTTGCCACAAGAATGTTGAATTAACACTTGTTTATTTTTCAATTCATCAATGTAAACTGCACTGTCATGACAGTAACAAAAGGGCACCCTGTACTAGAACCCAGGACCATTTGTATTCCAGCCCTATACTTACACCTGCTGCTGCAGGACATGAGATTCCCTAATTTACTAATCATTCTTAAGATTTGTGTGGTGCTCAACAGAATTAATTAAATGCATCCAGTTTCTATTATTGTTTGTCTGGATCCCATCTGCAGGTATTCTGTCTGCTTCCTGGATGGTCCAGTTATCCAGTTTGTGGTCTGCTCCACTTTGCTTGGCTAAGCATAACCAAACCTGACATTCCTTTTCCTCCATTCCAGTGACTGTGCTAAGTGGCACACTGTGCAAACACTGCCCCCCCAAAGGAACACAAGAGAAAAAGAAAAAAAAAAAGATAAATAAGTTGTAATGAGGAAAAGCAATCTATAACATACCCACTAGAAAATGTTGGCTCACCTCAGATATTTTTACATAGATCTGGATTTGAACTCTCACTCCATTGAACCTTCAGAACACTGGAAGGGTGTCTTATCCTTGTTTGTCACACAGACATCTTTGCAACAAGGAACTGAAACCATTCAGCATGCAACCAACTGCAAGATCATCTACAGTTATATGAAACTATACAACTGTTATGTGTACATTTATTATTTCTGGATGTAGTGTACTAAGTGATCACACAACCAGTTATGACTATTGCTTGCAAATATACAGCCCTTTCTTACCTCTATGTGTTTGTTGGTCATTCTTCTCTTATCTGACTAGTAATCTGAGGCATGCAGTCTGTAAATCTCTCTATATCATTAGTCTTAAAATGTGTGAGGATCTTAAATGGAAATAATATCATATGCATTTGCCAACAAATAAAGGGGAGGTTTGATGTTAATGAACAACATTTGTGAATTGTCTGCTGCTTACTTACATTTCCAACCTTACATCTAACACTTCTAACCTGACATGCCCACTGGATGTAGAGCAGCTTGTAGTACTGTTTTCCTTCTTCCAACCAGTAATCACACACAGTTGCAATCCATTATAAACAAGCACTGAGGGAGTGCCTGCACCATGTTTATATTTGCTACACAGAGTCAAGTATTTGGCAATCAGTTCACACCTAATTTGCATATTCACTGTGCCAGCAACTCTGAATCTATACCATATAAAAAGGCAACTGTAGCTAGGAAAACTGAAGGTGAGGAGGGTTGTTTATGTGGAGAACAGAGAACAGAGGCTGTTACTTTGGGATATATCTGCAGAGAGGATTACAAAACTTGAGAAGATATGCTTGTATTTTGTCAGCAACTTACTGCATATGCTGGAATATAATTACAAAAAAATCTGAAGCACAGGCTTTTACACTTTTATCTTGTATGCATCAGTTAGAACAGTACTGATGCCATGGGCATGTTAGTCAAGGTATTTCACTGATATACATGATTGGAAATTCCTTAAAATGGAATGTTCTGTGATAAATCTGTAGACATGTTTCAGGGAAGTTCATTTGATAGCACTTTTAGCTTTCAAAGATGGTTTGTGTAGAAGAGAACATGTGTGCTGTATCTTTAAGAAGCATTTCAAGGACTGGACATGCATATAAATATTCAGCATGTGCTAGTTTTAGTGCCACTTTGAGAGTGCAGCCAGAAAGTGAGCATGTATGAGTGTAATAGCTAATTTGTTTATAAGTTTATCTAAGTTAAAGTTATTAAGCTTCAATCCTGATGTGCTTGTACATAATAAAGCTGTTTGAACAGAACCCTCAAAGTCTCGTCTATTGTAACCTGACTAGACAAGTGACATGTTGTCAGAACCGGATTCCAGAGACTGATATTTAGCGCTATGAGGTGCAGAGATAACAGTGAAGGTAAACTAAGAGAAACAAGCATGAAAAAGAGCCAGAAAAGAACCAAAGGTAATGAAAACTTGCACAAATAGTTTATTTTATAAAAAAGATAAAACGGAGCATTACAAGGACACAAACTGCATTATTAAACATGTGAGAGGCACAAAAGGTTTGATTAAAACAAAACATTTACAATTAAGATATTTGATAAAACGATTGTCAGAAAAGCACATAAAGGGTCAAAAATTACCTCAGAAAAGCAAAATATGTATTTCTAAATCAAAACAGGCATGTTTAGAGTAAAATGAGCACAAGAAAAGTACAATGGGCATGAAAAGAAATTAAATGAGCAAAATGAATATAATAAAGGCAAAAGTGGCACATTAAGCATAAATAAAGCAAGGTGACTGCATGTTTTTTGGCAAACTGCTGTGTTTTGGCATAACTACTATTTCATATTGTATTCATGGGATAACTAGTTATTCTAAGTATCTTAAAGTGTGTAAAAGTGCTTGCAGTGTGTGCTTATTACTGTGCATTTACTCTGAAGAGTTTGTGTGCGAAGTGTAACTATTTCATAAAGTGCAGTCAAAATGCAGCAATTTCAAAACGTTTCTTGTGCTGGGTGTGTCTGTTCACAAAGTGTTGCCATTACAGAGTGTTTCTTGCACTGTAAAGAGTTATTTAGCAAAGTACCACCATTTTGGGGAAGTTTCAATGTATTATGTACTGTTTATTTGCAAACTGCATTTATTCAAAATGTTTCTTTCTCTGAACTTCTGCTGCCCAGACCATTCACACAGTGCAGTTATTTTGAGATGTTTCTTACACAGATAAGTGGTTATTTCTTACAGTACAGTGATTTCAAGAGTATCACAGTGCCCAAGAGACTTATTTTGCTAAGTTCAGTTATTCAGAGGCTTGTTGTGCTACTGGGCATAGTTACAAATACTGGCATACATTTCTGGCATATGTATGTGTGTATGTTTCTGCATATTTGCAAAACCCTTCACTGGTATGTGTTAATATAGCAGATGGATTTCAAAAGCCCTCACCACTTGAATTTAATCAGAATATTGCAGAGAAGTAGAGAATACTTGAGTAAGAGTGTGATATTTTTATGCAAGTAGCTTATTTTGACAATGATGAATGCAGTAGGGCATTCATTTTGTAAAACCTAGCTGGGTCAGAGGCCATTGAAAGAGTGCATTAATTTGTGTATGCACCAGCAGTATATGAAGGAGAAGGTGAAAACCATCATATTGTTGCACAGGCTGAATCAAGGGAAGACCCTGAGTGTTTAAAGTGCAAATTCAGGCAAATATTACATTAGAGAGGCATTTGTTTTACACAAGAGATCAAAAACAAGGGGAAACTTTTGCAGCTTACATAACTCATGAAAACGAATAAACACAAATGTATAAAAAACTGTATAACCAAAAAAGAAAGAGGAAAAAAAACACACTGGAAACAACACACTTAAAAGTTAGCGCTTTCGTTTACTTGAATGTTGTAAACTTCTTCAGACAATCAAAATTCAATTCACAAACCTTAAATACAATTAAATTAGTGAGGTCATCAATTGAAAAATGACCCACCTCATTTTAAAGAAACAAATAACAGGCATAATAAAACATGGTATAAAATGCAATAAATAGTACTAGATAGCATGACATGTTCCATTTACTGTCGTAAAAGACACATAACGTATACCTAATGAGAGAAATCTCTCATCTTATTAAAGCTTTTAATTTTAAAATGCTTTTGATGGAAATAACATCATTTAGTCCTGGTGGTGTTGCATCATTCAATTTTAGTTGCCACAACACTTCTTTCTCCTCTAGTTTTAAACAAATAGGGCCACCCTTACCACTATCTGAGACCTTATCAATTATTAAAAACTGAAATTCATGTCCTGGAAAGCTAAACACATGTCTCGCTAGTGCATTATTGAAATTGTTCTTCCTAATAGCATAACAATGCTCATAAATTCTATTTTTCAGTGATCTATCCGTTTTGCCCACATAATGTCAAGTCACATAGTGTCAATAAATACATCACCGAATACCCCCAGTTTACCTTTAGGAGGGGAATGAATTTGAAAAGCATATTAGAACACAGTAAACCTTACTGCCACAAACCACACTGTGGTATGTACAAATGTGAGAACTGCACTTGGTGTAAATACATCAAAGTGACTAGTTCATTAACAGTGGGTAGAATTAAAATTTACATAAATGACAAATTCAATTGTAACACTAGAGGTGTAGTTTATTTAGGGTTATGTTCCCAATGCTCTTCTTTTTATGTGGGCAAAACGGATAGATCACTGAAAAATAGAATTTATGAGCATTGTTATGCTATTAGGAAGAATAATTTCAATAATGCACTAGCGAGACATGTGTTTAGCTTTCCAGGACATGAATTTCAGTTTTTAATAATTGATAAGGTCTCAGATAGTGGTAAGGGTGGCCCTATTTGTTTAAAACTAGAGGAGAAAGAAGTATTGTGGCAGCTAAAATTGAATGCTGCAACACCACCAGGACTAAATGATGTTATTTCCATCAAAAGCATTTTAAAGTTAAAAGCTTTAATAAGATGAGAGATTTCTCTCATTAGGTATACGTTATGTGTCTTTTACGACAGTAAATGGAACATTTCATGCTATCTAGTACTATTTATTGCATTTTATACCATGTTTTATTATGCTTGTTATTTGTTTCTTTAAAATGAGGTGGGTCATTTTTTCAATTGATGACCTCACTAATTTAATTGTATTTAAGGTTTGTGAATTGAATTTTGATTGTCTGAAGAAGTTTACAACATTCAAGTAAACGAAAGCGCTAACTTTTAAGTGTGTTGTTTCCAGTGTGTTTTTTTTCCTCTTTCTTTTTTGGTTATGCAGCTTACATAACTGACCTGAGGAACAAAGCTAAAATGTGTTGGTTTGATGACTTAAAAGATGAGTTGATAAAGGACAGGCTTGTGTGTGGTATTAATAGTGCTGCCATGAGAAAGATTTTGCGCTGTGACAGTGATGTAACATTGAGAAAAGCTATAGAGATTTGTCAAATCCATGAAGTTACAGAAAGGCACACAAGTATGCTTGCAAGTGATAAGAGAATGGTTTCAGCAGGGTCCAGAGCAAATGTAGACAGCATGCAACATGTGGCAAGCAAAACCAGGCCTAAGCACATGGCAGACACAGCCCCTGCTTGTTCACTAGGGAAATTACATAGTTTTCTAGCGAATTCTAAGAAAGGAGCATGCTCAGTGCAGTACAAGTGTGAGCCAGCAAAACCCAAATCCAGCTCTTTATTGTTAACTGTTGCAGTTGTGGTGACAATCATGAGTCTAAAAGAGAGAGAGAGATGCTTAGCATTTAGTCAGCAATGCCACAAATGTAAAAAATTAAATAATTTTCAAAAGTTTTGCAAATCGAGTAAACCTCATGCAGTTATAAAGAAACGTAACTCAAAAAAGCAAACTGATCAAGTAGAATTTTAGCAGTCTACTTTCCACATAGATGGTGTATCAGTAGTTGGTGAAAAGGCTGATGCAATGAATTTGGTGACAAAAAATGAAATGTTTTGTACTGTCCAGATCAATGGTAAGTCCACCAAGCTCAAAGTATACATTGGTTCAAAGTGTAATGTTATGTCAGCAGATACTTTTGCTAAAGTGAGAGCTAATGAACAACTCAATGTGGCTAGCTGTGTGAAACGTGTTGCTTATGGAGGTGAATAAATTCAAACTGAAGGTTCAGAAGTACTTTCATGTTATTTGGCTGAGAACTGTTACAGCTTGTTATTCTATGTAGTCCAAAGACATGTGCAGTCATTATTGGGTCTCAGAAACAGTTTGAGAATGACTCTGCTTTCTTTTACCAATAAGGTTCATCATATAGGCACATCTCCTACTTTCAATTTTACTGAAGCCATTTTTCTCAGAGTATGCTGATGTTTTTGATGACAAGTTGGGCAAACTTTCAGTTGTGTATTCTATGAAATTAGACCCAGAGGTCAGTCAAGTCATCAGACCAGCAAGAAAAGTTCCAGTAGTTATGTAGGATAGTGTTAAAGTTCAGTTGGATAAAATGGTGCAGCAAGGTGTAATTTGTCCAGTCACAGAACCAACTGAATGGGTGTCATCCATGGTAGCAGCCCACAAAAAAGGCTCAGACAAAATCAGAATATATATTGACCCATGAGATTTGAACAAAGCATTAAAGAGACCACATTATCCAATGCGTACAGTCAAAGAAGTCGCAACCGTAATACCGAATGCCACTATTTTTTCTGTCTTAGATGCAAAAAGTTCCTTTTGGCAAGTGATGCTTGATCACGAATCCTCATTACTGACTACTTTCAGTACCCCATTTGGCAGACATAGATTCCTAAGGATGCCATTTGGAATAAATTCTGCAAGTGAAGTTTTTCAGTGTGGTATGGAACAAATTTTTTCAGGTTATCCTTATGCCATAATAGTAGATGATTTATTGGTTAGAGGCAATGGTGAAGCAGAGCATGACACAAATCTTAAAGAGAGTTCTAGACAGACCACATGAAGTGAACGTAAAGCTCAATCCTCTGAAGTGCAAATTCAGAATACCAGAAGTTACATATGTAGGACATTTATTTACTAGTACTGGCATGCAATCAGACCTGTTCAAATAAGCAATCATTATTGAGATGTCAGCACCAGATAATGTGCAAGCTCTACATTGTTTTCTTGGTATAGTCCACTATTTAGGCAAGTTTATATCAGACTTCAGTGAGTTGATAGCACCTTTGAGAGATCTGACTGACGCTCAAAAATGTTACATGGTCTTGGTTGGAACAGCACCAGAAAGCATTTGAAGACCTTAAGCAGACAATTGCCACCCCACCTATATTAAGATACTATGTTAATAAACCAGTAACCCTTTCCTGTGATGTTTCAAAATTTGGTCTTGGCATAGTTATTCTTCGAGAAGGCAGACCAGTAACCTATGCATCAAGAACTCCTACCCAAACTGAAATTCAATATGCTCCAATTGAGAAAGAACTTTTGGCAATAGTATTTGCATGGCAGTAGTATTTGCATGTTCAAAGTTTCATGATTATATCTATGGTCAAGCAATTCAAATTGAAACTGATCACCAACCTCTAGTTACTATTTTAAAGAAGCCTATGCATTCAGCTCCAGCAAGATTACAAAACATGATGCTCAAATTGCAAAAGTACAACTTCAAAATGGTCTATACAAAAGGCAAATTTCTTTATTGGCTGGTACCTTATCCAGATCACCAAGAAATACAACGGAACAGCTTCATGCAGAGAGTTTTGACTTTGATGTCATGGAAGTACATCATTTTTCTATATGAGACTTGATGAGCTGAGAGATCATACAAAGACTGATCCAACTTTGCAAAAGCTCAACCACTACATTAATGCTGGATGGCCATCAAAGCAATCTAGTGTACCACCTGTAGTGAAAACTTATTTTCCTTACAGAGATGAGATGTTAATGGAAGATGGCATTATTTTCAAAGGTCTTAAAATTATTGTTCCTGCTTCTTTACAACATGAATATATCCAGATTTTGCATTGTGGTCACCCAGGTTCTGCATCTACCAAAGAAGGATGAGAGGACTAGTATTTTGGCCTTCTCTAGCAAACAACATTACTAAAGTACTTTCTTCTTGTTCAATATGCAATAGTACTAAACCGCATTTGCAAACAAAAATACTTCAGCTAAGTCAAGTTCTTGAACTACCTTGGTAAACAGTAGCCCTATTATATTCTAGTGGAACAATCAGCATTACTTGGTATTGGTAGACTCTTATTCAAACTGGTTAGAGATTAACTTACTACCTAAATTAACATCCACTGCTGTTATTACTAAGTTGAAATGTCATTTCTCAGTCCATGGTAGTCCACACAACGTTATTTCTGACAATGGTACTCAATTTACTAGTAAGTTGTTTCAGGAATTTGCAAAAGAATGGAACTATTTACATGTTACTAGCAGTCCAGAATATCCACAGTCAAATGGTCTAGCTAAATGTGCAGTGCAGAGTGCAAAGCATTACTTGAGCGATCAAAGCATGACAATACTGATGTCTTTTTGAATTTACTTAATCTCAGAAACATACGCTGTGATGATATACTTGGCTTGCCTGCTCAGAGACCTCAGTCTACGCAAACCAGAACAAGATTGCCAATCATTTCCAGTTTGCTGAGGTCTAAAGGTAAGAACAACAAGACAATTATAGCCCAATTACTCAGAAAGTGTTTTTACCAGAAGTCCAGCTATTTAAATTGGACAGATTTCTTCATCCATTGAAACAAGGAAAGACAGTGAGGATACACAAAGTGAAAGGTTTTGACCAGATTGGTCATGTAACAGTTATATGTACCAAGCTGAGTTCCTACTTGGTAGAATCTGAGGGTGTGGAGTACAGAGGAAATCACAGACATCATCTTCCTGTACCATAATCGATATTGCAGCATTGTTCCTGTTATACAGACTCTAGATCTCAGAACAATCCAGACAATGTACCTATTGCAGAAAGTGTCTTAACTTCTACTTCTCTTTCTGATGATGTTCTTGATGTCCCAAGTTAAACATTCAGCAGAGACAGTCCCAGTTGCCAAACATGATTCTAATTTCTATGTCACACAATTTGGCCATATTTTCAGACCTACTGTGAAATACACAGCAACTTGGGCATAACTGTCTATATGTATTTAGTTCTGTATTATTGCATGATAAAGAATCATTAACATTGACTGCATGTCAGTTAATGTTATCAACATTGCATGACTTATTTCTCAAAGAGGGAGGATGTAGAATAGAGCATGTGTACTGTTTCTTTAAGAAGCACTTCAAGGACTAAACGTGCATATAAATATGTACTGGCTTCAGTGTCATTTTGAGAGTGCAGCCAGAGAATGAGCACATATGAGTGTAATAGCTAGTTTGTTTATAAGTTTATCTAAGTTATAGTTATTAAGCCTCAATCCTGATGTGTTTGCACATAATAAAGCTGCTTGAACAGAATCCATCAAGTCTTGTCTATTGTATCCTGACTAGATGAATGACAGTGTGTTACCAAAATGTGTCATTTGCCTGTTCTTTGGGGGGGGGGGGTGCATTTCTGTTATGGCACAAACAAGGATATGTTGTCATTGTTGCTCTCCTTTTTTGGCATCCAGCCTGTTGTTCATATTTCACATCTCTAGCCTGTTTTATGTTTCTCCAGTGGGTAATACTGAGATGCTACTTCTTCTGTTTTATCTGGGAACAGTTATTTTGTAGTTATGTGATACTTATGTGTATTATCCTTCTGTTGTCTTTTAGGACACCTAGGACTATGCCTCCCATGCATCTCAGTTCTCAAAGACCACCCTTCATTGATGGAGATGCCAAAAAACAAGTTATAGTCAACACTTTTAGGCAACATGGTGTCTTCCTGCTTGAAAGAGGAAGGGGAGATATGTTACGCAGAATGCAGATTTGTCTACAGATTGTCATTGATGTTAATGCCATGGGTGGCCATGGCAGGACATAAGAGCAGGTGTGCCATAGGACCACTGACATGATCACATCTGTAAAGAGGACAGCATCTGAAGTGGGCCACGATCAGATGGGTACCAGGTTGGGGCTTGTTACAGAACCACCATTAATGCCAAATGAATAGTTTCTATCCACAGTTAGGATCCAGACAGCTCCTAGGAAAGTGCAAACAGTATGTCCTCCACATCAGTGCTAGAGTTTCAGGGACAACAAGCATGTCGCAGGAATAGCTTCCAGGTAGGCTGTTGAATAGTAAAACAATTTAAATCAATATGTTACTTCTGTTTCATAACAGTTTTTTTTTTGGGTGCGGTTGAAGATTGCTACAGTTAATAACACATTCTAATCATATGGCTTAGGTCAGAGTCATCATACAAGTTAATGGACATATAAAGGGGTAAAAGTATTATCCCCTGTGTTACTGTTACTCGTGATGATATTGTCCTTACCTTTTGCTTAACTTCTTCCAGGACTGTCTTGCTTGTAAAATATACCCTCATGTACAGATGGTAAGCCAAACATTTTTATGTCAGTATTGATGAGCAATTCAAAGACATATTTTATTGTGTGATACTGATGTCAGGACTGTTGTGTGTATTGCTGTACTGTCCACTAGTGGCAGCACTCTGTTTTGTTAGCATATATGGGAGTATAGGAGTTTAGGTTTTAATTGTTCTGATGTTTGTTGCTTATTATCACAGGTGATCCTGACAGTGGAAGTGTGGGACTTTTACCCCCTGATGTCAGTGTATCAGCAGACTCTGATAATGATGGTGTCCAAACAGAAGCACAGTCAGGGGTTTCAAAGTTTAAATCTGACACTAGGGTTAACATAATGCCATCCCCTGCAATTCCATTGGATACAGCCAGTAGTCCTATGCTTATCTATTCCAGTGAGCCTTCAGATATTGGACAGGTGGAGGGTTAGGCGATTGATCAGTGAAGTGTGGTTACCGTGGCTTCAGTGCCTGTTGACTCTTGCTGTAGCCAAAGTGTGGGTGAGGTTCCATGCAGGAGGTTTGTTACGGGTGCTTGGAGGAGAGGAGGCCTGCTGTCCATCCTTCACCTGATCCAGGTGTTTCTTCCCATGCCACTCAACATATATTTAGGGCTATCATGGTAGCGCAGGCATGTTTCCATAGGTACTGCAGATAAATGCTTATGGTTGTAGATGCTGCACATGCTGACATGCATGACTACCTCCACAGTGTTGCTGAATCAATGGACTGGATGAATGACAGGTTGGAAAGAGGAGTGTCTGTGATGGAACGAGCAGTGTCTGTGATGGGATGTAACCTGAGAGGGGAATGGTATCCTCTTGGACGTAGGTCAGCCACATCATCTGCTGTTAGCCAATGTGGCCATGCCTGATCACACTCCCATAGTGGCAGTAGTGCCACTGCTCTGTCAGTGCGCACATAGAAGTGGCATGCCATGGGGTCATGGTCCTGGGTGTCTTCATGGAGGGAGCTCATCCAGCAGAAAATAGTCACATTCAGGTAACAGCAATGCATCTGACCATGGGAGAGGATGTGCCAGTCCAATTCCTAGCAGAGCTAGATCTTGTGGTCAGGGATGACAATGATGAACTGCCACTTCTGCAATACTTCTGCAATGCATGGCTCATACCTTTATGACATACCATGATGTAGAGCTAGCACAGAACTTGGCTGTGTTCATGCAGATACTCACAGATCAGTTTCACTTGGAGGACCCCTACAGAGACACACAACAGTTACACGGTTTAGATGTGCAGTTTAAAACTCATTTTGTCTCACTGGCCATTTGTTGGTTTATCCAAATGTCTGCCTGCTTCTCTTTCTTACTCAGACACACATATACTCACCAACCTTTTTTATATCAGGCTAGGCTTCTTGTCCCCCCACACAGCATCTGTGCAAGTAATGATAACTGTGCCATATCCCTGTTTTGTATCATTTGGATTTAGGAATACATAAGCTTTGTGTCTGATGCTCAGGGTGCATAGCTGACTTGGTGCTTAGTGTATCTGTATTTGTCATGTTGAACTGGTAATCATGCCTTTGACTTATATTGGTCTAAGAAAGTTAGACAGTTGACAGCATCAACATTTCCCAACTTTATTGTGAATGAGCTTGTGAGGGATGTGAATTCTGAAACTGCAATGTGTATCATTACTTTCTAAATTCTATCTTTAATGTTTTTCTAGTACAAATGTATGGTGCTAAACTGAGGGCATGCAGTGACTATCACTAGTTTTGAGAGGTATGATTGTGTGAATCTTTGATGTCTGAGGCCTACTTCTTAATAATTGACACATATAAGTCAAATAAGTCTCTGCTGTCACATCTTAAAGTCATTTCTGTACAAATCTCCCACCTTTTACTTGGTTATAGTACCAAGTAATGAAATACAAGGCTATACAATTCATTCATATTTTTACACAATACACTCCAGGTTCAGTACTTACCTTGTAAATGCAGCATTTGCCACAGTGTTAGTCCAGGGCTGACTCTGCCTGATGCAAGCAGTACACAGCCAATACATGAGAGGTAAAAGTTGTGAGACTGCCGGGCATCAATGTTAGCATATGTATGTGCATAGGAGGAAGGTTTTAGGCCCTTAGGTGGTGAATGAGTGTGGTATGTGTTGTCTATTAGCCAATGCAAGGGCTGAATGAGTACACCTATGTCTGCCTACACCCACAGCAGCTGATGCTTCCCCCTCTGACTACTCAGCAGTTTGTGGCTGTGGTTCCCTTGACATTGGTGGTGACGTGTACTCCTTCCCCTTGTTAATCCTGCTGCAGCTGTTTTCTCAGAATAATGTTGTGTAGCATGGCACATGCTGTGAATATTTCAGTACATGTCCATGGATTGTACTGCAAGGCTCCCCCAGACGTATCTAGACACTGAAAGTGCGACTTCAGCAGCCCAAACACACACTCTATGATATTTCTGGTTTGAGCATGTGCCTCATTATAGCATTCTTCAGTGAGTGTGTGTGCATTTCTGATGTTTGTCATCAGCCACAGTTCCAGTGCATAACCTGCATCCCCAGTAAATTATCCTGTGGGATATCCTCCCTAGTGAACATCTGATGCAGTTAGGTGTGCCAGATATGTGAGTCATGGTAATTGCCAGGGTTGCCAGCACACACATTCAAGATTATTCCCTTTGCATTACACAGAACTTGGCAGTTAATAGAGTGGAAGCCCTTTCATTTTATGTAGAGCCTTCCTTATTCCCCAGGTGGTGCCTTAATTTCTACATGTGTGCAATCTATGGCACCCAGTACGTCAGGGTAGTGTGCTACAGAGTAGAACTCAGGCATTTTTCTGACCCTATCCTCAGGAGTATGGGGAAAATATATGTGGTCACTTGGATGTTGGACCATAACATTCAGGAATTGATGGAGGATCCTGGATGCTGATACCTGTGACACCCACATCATGCCCCTATTGGTCTCTGAAAGGTACCTGTAGCTAAGATTCTAAGTGCTATACATACCTTTATCTCCACTGGCATGGGTGGTTCTTGGTTCACCCTGGCTCTGAGTTCAGGATGACAGAAGTTGCAGAGTTCCTGTGGTGTCTCTATCTTCCCTGTAGTGCTTTACTATTTCCAGATCATGTATGTTGTGATAAGTTACTCATGGTCTGAAAACTCTTCTTCTTCTTGGCCTTGGTCTGTTAGCAGCAGCAGCAGCACCAGAAGAGACTTCAGCCTTTTGTACATACACATGAGTTAAAGCAACAGCAAGCCTTAATATTGTTTCTGTGCAGATTCCTTTCCGTGGCTGTATTCCAAAAGGTTTTGGAATTCACAGGGAAAACAACCACTGAGTCTACACAGTTGCTTTATAGCTTATTGAATAGCTCCTCCATTTTAGATTGGTTGATTAGCATACCGTTCAGCTGCTTATGCTGTAATTACATGCCATGGTGTTTACCTTGTTTGCTTGGCTCTATACTAAATTTAAAACAGTGTGCTACCGTGTATGTGCTGCTGTCTTCATGGCCAGTGTAGGCTTTATTGAATCTGGCTGCATATCCTTTTAACTAACGGTGTTATAGTGATAATTTAAGGAGTCTTACTACTATTGTTGGATGAATGGTTGGCGGAATTTTTTTTTGATAATAGGTAAATATAAAACTTTTACTCTGAATGTTTTTCTGTAACTGATTTTTAATTTATTTTGCAGTCTTTGAATTTCTCCCAGCTTTGAGGTAGAGCTGCATTTAATACTTGAAAGCACTCATACATATTTTACCTGACTTTTCTGTTTATACATAATGTGGCTATGTCTGGTTGCTGCTGTATCTTAATAACAAGTGCTGAATGTGTTTTTTTCACCCCAATATATCTGTATTGGCTAGTTTATCCTCCTTATAGGGATGCAGTATTATTTGTTTGACAAAGTCTGTGGATATCAGTTTTATAGCTACTCTATAATGTAGCATTCATTTTTTTTTAATAAATGCCTTTATATCTGCTCTATATTATACAATTACTGTGTATTACCTCTCAGTCTGTTATACTGGCAGCTGACTGCAACAATAGTTTGGTGCACTCACAGACTGAATGCTCAGGAGGCAGGCAGTCCTGCATAAGGCGTCTCTGAAGTTTAACCTGGATCTTGGCATCTCTTTTTGCATTTTTTTAAATGTTTACACAGTTCAGTGAACAATGAAGGCAGATGATTGATTGTGATGAGAAGAGAAGCCCTCTGTTTGCCCACAGGCCAGGAGCTGTAGTGTGAACATCTGAAGTTCTTCAAGCATCAGTGTGTGTCAAAAATGGCCTGCAGCTTGAAGAAAATAATGAAGGCTAAGCATCACGTTACTAGTATGTGATTATAACATAAGTAAGCTTTCAAACACATACAGATCAAGTGATCACCTGATCAGAGCCAAGCAGGGAGCATTCTTCTTTCACAAACACAAGGCAAGTTTTCTCTATCTACTTAACAATCTGTAGCAGGAAGCTAACACATTTCTAGGAGGCACTATATTTGTAGCTTTTACTTGATTTAGCATTTCTGCCAGTCATAACTGTAGCTAGTGTATAATTCTATGTATAACTTTACAAGTGTATAATGCTTATCAACTGTATGTAATGCGGAGCTTTTCTCCCCGGGCCTCTACTGAAAACGGGCCCCCTGGGCCCAGTGGACCTCCCCGGTTATCAAACTGGAAATAAATAAACAAAATAAATAAATAAGTAGTGTATACAACATTGTTGTAATTATACAGGCAAAATCAATATTCCTTATGTCCTAAAACTTCCCTTATCATGCCCAGTTCATACAGCAAAATGTACTGCAGTTATATAATGGTTGAAGCATTTTCTTTTGAGTCATTCAGAGTTTTACCCTCATAGTCTCAATGCCAGCTTAAGCTGTTTTCCTGCTTTAGCAAGGCATCTTTGCTACAGGCAATGCTATTGCTCTACCTATTCCCTTTCAAGTGTCTTTTGTCAAATGTAGGTTCAATCATATCATGTATTGTGTTACCACATCACATCTCAAAGTCTCCTTACATAAAAACAAAAAGGGCATTGCCTCCAATTGTTCAATGTTTTAGAACAATCTTTTTCAAGTTTTCAGGGGAGTAGGTTATTGCACAAAATTTAAATTGTAGAGCAGATTGATTTTCTTAACCTTGCTCAGTTTGCACATCTTTTAAAGGCAATCACATGTACCCTCTGATTCAATTCATCATGGCCAACTGTGCAATTTTTACATCAGGATCTATTTTCCAGAACTGCATTCCTTTGTAGGACTTCCGGACTAGGAATGTTAGCCATGAATTAGGATTATGCCTATTTCTAACTGAAGCTCTGGAGAGGTATCCCATTAATAATGGTGTTGAAACAAGGATATAACTGTTAAGTGCTGAATCTTTGCATTTTTTTCTTGTGTATCTAATGTAATATCCTAACTATGTTTGACAGATCTCCTTCAGGAATTGTAATCGCATTTCTCTGTGATTGTGTCTGTATTATCTTGGTTTCCATTTGCTCCTAATTATACAATAAGGGTCAAAAACATGCAGAAACATGCACACAGATTAAACACATCCAATCAGCATGTTCACTGTAAATAGTGCATACATGAATAAAAAGATGTCTGGCCACTGAAACATTGTTTGTTGTGAAGTCATACTTTCAATTCACATGTGCTCAATAACTCTGCCATTAAAAACATTTTGCAAAGGAGATAGCAAAAATATTAGAAAAAGCATGAACATTTTGCAAAACTTTGGACAGTTGAGAGATATGCTTATAACAGTAGTGCTATCAGTAACAATACTGGTAACCATTATCACTGAACTGTTATGGATGTTTCAGAATTTTCCCCAATTTTCTTTATGATTCTGCATTGTGGCTTATAAAATTTTACATTTTTATGATAAATTACTGAGAATTTGTATCAGTCAATCATACCAAACATTATACTTTATACTTATGACTTTTTAAAACAAAAGAGAAGGTTGACAGACAGACAGAGAACTGACTATGGAGATGTCATCTCCTCCACTGCTTCGTTTATGCTGCACTTATGTACTGCGTAAGCATAAGGATTTCAATACCATTGCATGGACAGTGCATCAGAATGTGACAGAGGGACAGCGAGAACACTAAAGTGCCATCATGCAATAGCAATAACCCACTCCTGGATGTGGGTATCACAAGATTTACTCACGTTTGGCTTTGTGTGATCATGAGGGTGCATACCATTTATGGGTAAATGATACCCACACTAATTGTAGGTTGTTGCTAAAAGATATATTGATAAGCTTATATGCAGATAATTTGCACTGCTTTGTATTACAGTATATGGCAGGTCTATACTAAACCTCACTCTATATTCCATTGAAACTCAATATATCAAGAAACACACACACACACACACACACACACACACACACACACACACACACACACACACACACACACACACACACACACACACACACTGGCCACTACAGCTGTAAGACTGTAAGATAATCAAGCAATCACTGAACCTTCAACTAAGGTAACAAGAAGCATTTTTACTGAAACAAATATAACTCTATGAGACACACCTGCCTCCTCAAAGAAATCTAAAACATACATAGGGTCATAGGAAGTTACTAGACAGGTTACGCTTAAAAAGGTTTAATGAGGTACTCTGCTTTACATAGAAAGAGAGTCTATTCAACAAAAAGGGGGCAGTCTCTGGGACACAAATCTGTCCCACCAACAAGTCCTGTTGATGTCACAGACCAGGTTGAGGTTGTGCATGTGGGTTACTCGAGTGGCGCATGACTTGCAGATATGCAGCAGTCCCATCAGGGTGGGGTCTGAGATTGCTTTGTATGCCAGACAGAGGTCACCTCTGAGGAATCTGTATGAGACTGAGTAGAGGACAGAGCTTTTAGCCTATCTCTGTAAGGTAGATGTTTATGGCCCAGGATTCTCTGGGGGAGGAACCTCTGTGGTCTCTCCAGCTGCTGCATGTGCTTTGTGAAGTACATGCCAAAAGGGGTATTGTACTTAATTATGGGTCTTATAAGGGAAGAATAAAGGGATATTATGACCACCTTGCCCCTGGATGAGGTACCCTTGCTAATGAGGTGGGCCATGTAGAAAGCTTTCCATACAACAGAGGAAATATGGTGGTCTAAAGTCAGCTTGCTATCAACCTGGGAGCCCAAGTCCCTCATGACTGATTGCATGCTTACTACCTTATTATCAATGCAATCATTTGTGAGGATGTCACTCTCCCCAAAAGGGATGATGATGCATTTTTTGGCATTCAGTTTGAGGCCATGTTTCTGGCACCAGTCATTTGTTTGTGTGAGACCCGCTTGGAGGATGTCCACATCAATAGGGGAATTGATGACAGCACCTAGCTTGCAGTCATCTGCAAACTTGGTCAGCCATAGCCCACTAGATTTGGCCTGCACCTCCCAGAAGTATATCCCAAACAACAAAGGCCCCACAAATGATTCCTGGGGTACAGGGGTACACCGCTGGTTATGGATCTACTACTTGAGGTGTCTTCCCCTATTTTGACTAGGTGGGTTCTATCAATGAGACATTTTGCTACTCATCTCGTAACATATGGATTGATGTCTAGTTGAGAGAGTTTATCTATTATACCTTAGTGGGGAATAGTACTGAAGGCTTTGGCCAGGTCAATGTAGGTGTTGTGCACTGTCTTCCCCTCATCTATGGCCTTGTTGACTGTCTCAAAGAACGTGACCAAATTTAACTGGCACAACCTTCCCTTGACAAAACTAAACTGTGTGGGATCAAGTGTCTGGAGGTTGCCAATGTCCTTGTTAATGAGGTCCATGATAATCCACTCCATGGGTTTGCAGTTCAGGCTAGTTAGGATGATGGACCTATAATTTCCTGGATCAGTGGACTTCTAGCTTTGTGCAAAGGGATAATAGTAGCTGTCCCCAACTCGGCTGGGATGAAGCTAGTACTCAGGCTTTGGTTGAATAGGGTGTCTAATGGTGCTGCAAGTTCCTGCCTGAGTTCATGTAGGATACACCTTGGGATGTTATCTGGTCCCATGGAGGCTGAATTTTTTACCTTTGAGAGGGCAGTGATGGCTTGCTCCCTAGAGATAAGGGGGGGGGGCAGGTACTAGGGATGTCCTGTTTTACTGATGGAGGGGACAGAGGAGTGAAGTTTTCACTGAACCTGTCAAACAGCAGGTTGGCTATATCTACAGCTTTTGTGTATGCGGTGTCCTTGACCACCATTTCTGAGCAGATCTGGGTGGTTCCCTTGAGACTGTGGATGTATGTGAAGAAGGCCTTATGACTGTCTTTAGTGGACGTGGCCAGTTTGGACTTGAAGTTTGCTTTGGAGGATTTCACTTGTGCGCTTATTTGCTTGTTCAGGCTAAGGAGAGATTGCTTCCAATTAGGCACCTGCTTCTTCTTGGTCCTGGACAGCATTTTTTCCTTTTATTATAGACTTTGTTTATTGTAGATTTCCAGCAGACAAGCTTACTCTTCCTTGAGGAGGAGGATTTTGTCCTGTCTGGTATTCCTGATTCCATGCAGCTATATAAATGCTCATATAGTACTTTGATGTAGGTTTGGACAGCTGATTACACATAGGTAGCTTACATAAAGCTCTACCCCCCAGTGTCAATACACTCACACAGCTTCACTATTACACAGATTATTTATCAAGCCTAGCTGCATCCCAATAGGATGATAAAACTGAGGGTGAATCTCAGCCAAATCTAACCGAAATTCTTAAATACTTTAACATCCTGCAGAAATAATAAAAGAAATGAAACAATACTATACATCAACTAAACACATCAGAAGTAAGACATAAAATATACATTTATGTGGGAACCTCACCCCCACTCCTTGCTTTAATATAGTTACTCCATGAAATACCACCAACAAAATCTACAGTTGGGGGTATGAATCTTGACTATAGGTAAATAATTACTCCACAAACATTGTTTGACAGAAGTAATTGTACAAAATGCATGATACACGCACACACACACACACACACACACACACACACACACACACACACACACGCATATATAGATGTTTAATTTTTCTTGTAGCTTCCCAGACTTAGTGTTGCTTATACAGCTATGATCAGTTAAGCATGCTCTATAACTATTAGTATCAGCGTTATATGAAATACAAAATGTTGTTTTCTGTGGTATTTAATTCAAATAACTATGGATTTATCTAATGATGCTGCCATGTGCATTCATTAACTGTATTCTGACATTTGCTTTTATTTGTGCATTTTATTTTGCTTTATATATTCATTTCCTTGTCACATCTAACTGAATAAGTAGGGTGAATGCAGAAACCTAATATGTGCAAACTATACTGATGCATTATAAAAAGGAACTGTGAATCACGAAAAAAGTACAAATATTTGTCTGAGATTCCAAAGTAATTCAGTCTCTTCTAAAGTGAGTTACCGCTCTGTTGCACAGCTTAGGAAGGTAGACTGTTAGTTCATTTTGCTAAGACATACTAGAGTCTTTATTATACATATACTGTATTTTTTAATTATATTGGGAGTGCTTCACATATGATATGATCTTATGAACATTTCTAAATGTATGCTTTTGTGCTCATTATTAATAAAGAATATTTGGCGGAGAAGTCACAGTAATGCAGGTATCTTTCTTGTTAAATATGGAATTTTACATGCAAAAAAGTGAGTGAGGAGAGACATGGTATGAAAACTCTGTTCTCAAATGGAGTAGTTAATGATACAAAAGTGTTTTTCCTCTTGCTGTCAGAACAGTAAATAAAGATACTGTGCACTGCATTTATAAGGGAGTTCTTTTATTGCAGTAATGTTAAGAAGCAAATCAGATTCTGCCTTAAATGGATGCAATGCGTTGGATTCTGCTGTTATCTCCAAAATCAGGAAAAGAGAACTTGTTAAGCTGTTCTTGTTAAATACACCCCTAGTGCTTGTAAGCTTGGGTCTCATGTTAGAGACTAACAGCAGACAGTGCCAGCTGGCAGAAAACAGCAGGAGTATGTAAAACAGCTTTAAAAAGCTGCAAGAACTTCTCATGGTCATACTTATATGCTGAAAGCATGACAGAATGAAGTGCCTAACAGCTTTTAAAAGCTGTTTGACCTTCTGCCAGAGAGCGGCTGTTTCCACCTGCTGTAGCTCTTAGCTGTTTCTGGTTTTGCAGAACAACCCTAATTTATCTTCATATTCTTTGTTTAATTTTGGGGTAAACTATAAAGGAGTACAGCTGGGCAATAATGCCAGACATTAGATTTAAGTGCTTCTTGTTGTTCAGGAAATGCATGCTGATAAAAACTTGTTGTTCTAGTAACTTTTTATGTGTATTAGTACAATATTTAAAAATGAAAACTGCCCCTAAATTTGGTCTTTTATCCCCCGTTATTTATATTTGTGCAGAATTCTCAAGCACTCTAAGTACTTTACTGGCTTTAAAACCTGGTAAACTTTTGCGTTCCTGCACTTTCTCTTTCTTTTTGTTCTTCCTGCAAATCTTAGTGCATTGAGCAGATGAAGCTCCATGCCCTACAAAAAATTATGATCAGGTCACCAAACATAACCTTCTATTATGTGTTCTCAACATGGATGCCAAGTTTCACCTCATGTGCTTCACTCACAAGACGAACTTCTCTGCATCCAGGTCTCAAACACATAATAAGCTAATTATGTTTTGGAAGCCCAGTCATAATACTGTATATAGTGCATGGAGAATGGGAAATGCAGTCTTATTAAGTATCTTTCTGACATTAGAAAGGTGAAAAGCACTGTTGAAGTAGAGTCCTGGGCTGTTGATTGACAGTAGATAGTATCAGATGGCAAATAGCAGAAGGTAGAACAGCTTTAAAAATTGCTATATACTTTACTGTACAATACTTATAAGCATAAAGTATGACAGAATGAAGTATTTAACAACTTTTAAAGCAGATGGATCCTCAGAGAGATGATTTATTTCTGTCTGTGTGACAGGGCTAAAGTGTTTTACTAGTTTTCAAAGCAGGCAACATTTTGTGATTTCCTTTTTTCACTCTGTGTGGTAGAACAGGGGGCAGATAAAGCTCTTTGCAGTACATATAACTGTGATATGGCTAACTAATTCTAAACCTCATTTTATTGTCTTGAGATATATGCCAATATTCACCTCTCAGGCTTCACTCTCAAAAGGTAACTTTTATGGCATCCATGTTGTAAACACACAGCACATTGGATTTGATTGAAGGCCTGATCATAATAGTCTATGTGTAGTGTTTTCATTTAAGATACAAAATGTGTTTCTTTGTAGCAGAGGTTATGTTATAACATGCATTATAGAGCTATTGTTAAAAAAATTAAAGCCTCTTTGTATAAAATGTAGAGGTATATTACAAAATTTAAAAAGAACAGGATATAGTTAGTGGGATCCATCTACTTATGCTGTGCGGATGAGGTCAATAAAAAGGCCAAAGCATGCATGTCCACAGCTAGTGGAGACTGACTTTATTGGCCTGATGTAACCATAATTTTTTCTAGGATTAAAAAGGCCCTTGTGGTCATTAGCCTAGTAAGCACCTATAAACCTTAATGGGGTGGAAGGTTAGCATAATTGTTAGTGTTTACCTTACAGATACAAGGTGCATGGTTTGATTCTCATATGAGGTAATTGGCTAGGTTTAAAATGGTCTACGTGGACAGTTAGCCTAGTACTAATCTATTAGCCTATAAATACTTTATTGATACAGCTTTTCATGCTTCTCTTTGTGATTAAACATGCGTGTCTGTGTAATTCCTTAAAGCAGTATGGTGGTCAAATGTGTATCTGTGTAACTCCTTCAGATAGTACAGTGATTAAGCATGTGTACCCTTGTAAATCATTATGATCATACAGTGAATAAGTATAGGCACTGGTGTAACTCCTTGAGGTAGTATGCTGATTAAACATGGGCTCCTATGTAACTCCTTGAGGTAGTACAGTGATTAAACATGTACCTGTGTAACTCATCGAGGTGTTACAGTGATTAAATATAATTACTCCTGTAACTCCTTGAGACAGTGTAGTGATTATAATATTGTGAAAGTCAGTCAGGTTGGTCTCATTATTCCATTGTCCTCATAAGAATGGCACCAGGTGTTAATTCTGTCAAAATACTAGATGTTTTCAAGAATGGATCAAAAATTAACAGCTATATTTTATGGCAATATTTTTCTACCTCATGCAAAATGAACAATTATACTAAACGTGAACTCCTAAAATACTTAAACTGTTTGGTTCATTTTTTTCTGATTCTGGTCTTATTCCATGTAAGGAAATTACATGGAAAACAGCCCAGAATATTGCTATCTACATAGCAAGGAGTAGTATATAAGCTTGTCAACAAGTACAGATGCATAACTATGGTAAGAAAATAATGAGACCTGTTATTTATGTGTTTCATGTCAGGCCATGTCAGATACCGAGTAATACAAGGAAGCAATGATATGTTTGAAAATGGCAAGTAACAGAGTCAAATCCTGCATAGATATGTTTAGGTATATAAAATGGTGCCAATATGTACAGAAGAGTGAAAGGGTATGCTCATAAAATCCTGATATTATTGGACATCGGTCTTGTCAGCTGCTTTACTGAGGATGGCATGCATCTATCCCTTCATGGGTTTTGATTCTTGGCAAAGACATTGTCCAACCCCATACTGCATTTTTTAGCCAATGCCAAGCTGATAAACCTGTCAACATAGTGAAACAAGCAAAGGAAAATATGAAGGTCTTACTCATTAATGTTAGAAGCCTAAGCAAGAAACTTTACAAGCCCTTCTCACCCTGAAGGACATTGACATCTGAGTAGTGACTGGAACATGTCACTCTGACTAAGGAGGACTATAACGCCTTCCTCATGTTTAGACTACATATGGTGGAGTAGGGGAAAAAGGTGGGGGCGTCTCAGTCTTCATCCAGAAGAGTCAGATCAATGTTGGTAAAGCAGAATGATGCACTAGAGCTTCTTCAAGTCCAAATAAACATCAGAAAGTTCCCATACCATATATTTGGTAGCTATAGAACTCTCTCTATGACATAAGAAAGCCAGAATGCCTATCTACAGGAACTAGAATCCCTCAGTATTAAACTCAATACTAGTTTCCTAGGTGATATAAACTATCTAACTATAGACTGGGAAACCTACACCACCACTAGAGCACAAGCACAGACATTCCTAGACTTTGTCAATACAAATGTACTGCAACAATTAGTCAATGTACCCACCAGGGAGAATAACATATTGGATCTTACCCTTACTAATATGGGAACATCTTTCAACATCCCTTGTGCATCTTTATCACTTGTTAGGTCTGACCATAAAGCAGTCTCCTTTGAAATAAAATTGAAACCATAGATCCCTTCCACTCAAGGTATCTTTAGAAATTTCTTTAAGACAAACTTCCTACTCCTAAGTGATACATTAGCAAGCTTCAAATACCCACCAAACCCAGTTACCTCCACTAAATATACAGAAACATACACTACCACACTATTCTAACATGTAAACAGCTGCATAGATGCACTTGTACCACATAGGAAGATGTACAAGGTAAACCCCAGAAAAAAACCCACATGGTGGAACCATAATAACAACAAGCTTTATAATAACAGGAAAAACATTTTGACAAAAAGTAAGAAGTGTAATTTGACAGAACCCTTGTTAATGAAATAAACAAGCAACTCAGGAGCTTAATAAAATCCACCAAAGCCAAGTATGAGGCTAAAATAACTACCCAACCAAAGACAGTCATGAAGCATTTTTTAGTTCTATTTGTAAGCTCAAAAGCATAGTACAGCAATGTACTGAGCTAACTGTGAACAGTGTTACCTACATTGAGGCTGACGATGTAGCAAACCTACTGGCTGATAAATTTAGCTCTAACTTTACCCTATTATCCCCAATGTCTGTCCTTTAAGATATATCTGAAACTGGATTGCCTGCAGCTATCATGAAAGGCCAGGTCCTAAAAGTGATATCAAAACCTAAAAATACTGCACCAGTAGGCCCTGACAGTATCCCTGGATAATATCTCTGGATGAATCTTAAATAACATGAAACATGATTTAGCCAGACCCCTAACATCACTCTTTAGTCTCAGCATCTGTGCAGGTTTTGCACTAAGTGGAATGGATAATAGCTACTGTCATTCATTCCCCTACATAAGGGAGGACCTTCTGCAGACCCAGGCAATTACAGACCTATAAGTCTAACCAGCCTCATATGCAAAGCCATGGAAAGACATCATAGGACTAATCACATTAATGATATGCCCCTATGAGATGACCTAGTTGTTTGGGATTTGGGAACTTATGTGGACTGTGACCTAACTTTTTACCAACATGTGCCCATTGTTGTAAGAAAGTCCTTGTATACTGCACAACTTATAAACAAATGTATTGAGTTTAGATCTAGGGATGTCATTACCTCCCTTTACTCAGCCCTCATTAGGCCAGTCATTGAATATAATGCCCCCTTTGGCATGTATCTCTCCAGACACATGCAACAACAGGAGCACCCATGCAGACACCTTACTAAAAGGAAATAATGCCTAAAGAACATATCATCAGTGAGATGACTCAAAGCCCTGTCACTTTACTTGGTATCCTACAGATGACTAAGAGGTGACCTGTCTGGCATACAAGGCATCCTCTGACTCAATATTGATGGCATCAGAAAAACGTAGTGTACAGATTTAAACCTCTTCTGCAGAATCAACAGAATGGATTGGAGGGACATATTTATCTTCAGGAGGATATTGCTGCTCTGGAACAGACACTCCATCCACATAAAACAAAGTTCATCCCATATTCAAGCACATCTTGGATCTATGGACTGGAAACAGAAAATTTACTCCAGGACTATCCTAAATGCTTTATCCTCTTGCATGGGTCCCCTCATATTATCTATGGTATGATCTCAATTATTCTCATTATAGGTGATATATAATTATTGACCATGGGCTTGGTAAAGCAAATCTCTAACCAAATGGGGTAGTTTAATTTGAGCACAAAAAGGGTAATTGGCTAGGCTTAAAATGGCCCATAAGGGCAGCTGGCCTAGTACTTATCTATGAACCAATGAACCAATATGTCTGAGATGAGTTTATGCTGACCAGCAGGCAGATTATTGACAAAAAAATGGAGAAAGGCCCAAAATGAGAGGGCATAATCTGTGATCTTTGCATAATCAACATAAAATTCACATATGTACTGAAATTATGATATATTTTAAATCTGATTAGTCTGAAGTACTGCTAGCTCAGCATTAGTTTACTTACATAACAGAGGTGCCGTGACACAACAGTCCCCTTGAGATGATGCAGTGACAAAGCTACCCCTCAAGACAACTTTTAATACCTTTGCAGTGAGTTTGACATTTGCTGTTTATGTTGCAGCCACATATTAGTGTTTGCAAATTTCTTACTTGATCTTTAGTACATCAGGCTTATGTTATGCAACCTACAAGCAAATCCAGCCAGTCAACACCTAGGGAGTGGGTTTTAGTCAGTAAGTACGAGTTCTAAGTATAGCACAGTGCACTAAGTTCACTGTATTTGCAGTCCATACTACAACATATATAGGGTAAAATTTTCAAACAAACACCTGAAAATTTTGTCATTATTAAAGCACACTACCCTAATCTGGGAGTCCGGGTGTGCAGAGCTCAAGCACATGGCACAGCCCTTCACACAGCTACAAGCAGCTACTGACTAATGTTTATTAAGCAGGACTGGTAGAATTACATACATCTCCATATCTCTTTATAAGTAATGCTCTGCAGTGTTTTGCAGAAGGATTCTGGTAGATGTTGACTGATATAGTCAAGATCATGGTGAGAAGTGCTGCAGAGGTTTGTTGTTTATCAGCTAATGTTTTTCTCTGATCATTAGTGACCCCTAATGAAAAGGTTACTGACTGGTGTCAGAGGAGCATATAGATTTCAGAGTGTTTCTTTAAGCATATACTCGAGGAAGGAAATATAGCCTGGTGGTGTGGGTGAGAGAGAGCAGAAAAAAAATTAAAAATGCATGTAATGGCTTTGTTTAATATAAGTAATGTAATACAAAATAAATAGCAGAAATATAAACAGACTATCCATGACAAAGTTATCTGTATTATAAACATATTATGTACAACAATCAACAAAAAACTAACAGCTATTTTCCCAGCACTGCAGTCAGTTTTCAATTACTGTGGTGTCTTGTTCGAAGCAACTCCATACCTGATGGGGTGGCCAGAGAATTCATGGCAAAAGCATTTCACCACAACATTTCTTTCCCTTCCCAAAGGGAAAGATTGACTTTATATCAGTTGTAAGGGAAACCTCTTCTATAACTCAATATGCTGGATTATCTTTGGTAAACTGTTCCCCAGTATTGTACATAAATAATCTCTCACACATTACATAAGGAGCACACATCTTGTCCCCACCCTTTACATTTGAATAAAACAGCCCCTGTCTTGCACTGGTAATACATGCTTCTTAGTCATAGGACCCAGCTATCGCTGTACCTTACTTTAAAAGCATTCATAAGCTGATGGCTTACTATTCTACCTCCTGGGATTTGCATTCCCCTCAGTGTTCCTCATATTACCTTCTGTGTGCACCTGCACCTTTTTTTCAAACGCAAGTGGCATTTTGTAATGATTGCAAAAGATTTTTGATGAATTTTTCAAGTATTATATGGAGATGACAGATTTTACAGTGGTGATTTTGCTGTTTGCAGGACTGCTGTATTAATTTTCATAAATATTATTTTACAGAACCATAAAAACATAACATTGGAATATTAAATTGTTTCCCTCACAAGCATTAAGCATTCAGGCCATGTAGTAGGAATAAAGGATTATTTTAGATACTCTAGTCTGTTAGATTTGATTAGAGAGTAGATCACACCCGAATAACCCCAAGCAAGACCAGCTAGTACAATGCATAAAAGACTAGGCAAAGTGTTCATATTGGTTTAAACACATTGCCACTCATGCTGTTGTATTATACCAAGCTATACTTGCACAGCCTGCCTCCTGGTGAGTTTAGGCAATGGACATTTTAGAACCTTACTTTCGGTTGCTGTATTTCTTAAGTGTCTGATCTCTGGAATAAACTTCCTCTGTTTGCTAGGCAGGACAATTCTTCTTTTAAGCATAACCTAGATAACTTGGTGGTATTTTTTATTTATTTATTTTTGTTTGCTGCTGAGGGTAGTGGTCTAATCCAAGGAAGAAACAATTCTGCCACAGCCCGGGAGTTACAGAAATTTTACATTAATATAGAATTGACTTAACATGAGTATAGGAGACTGTTAGAGGTCAATGTAAAGCACAATAGCACCTCTTCTTATGCACCTTACCCAGAAACAGACCAAAGTTCAGGGAGTACATGAATCATGAATCATGCTGACAGGCAGCCAGAGCTTGATTTGGAGATGTGTACTTTGGCAGGTCGATTCAAAGGAAGAAATGCATTCAATAGTGTATCTCAGTCAGTGACTTCTGCCAAGAAATTATCTATTAGATGAAATATAAGAGAATGCTTAGTAGTAGTTTGGGCTCTCCAAAAGCCTTAACCCTACCTATATTTCAGAAAATTCATTACAGGTATAATTTGTTGCAGCAGATACAGATCACACTGCCTTAAAGTGGTCACACAAGTCAGTGAGCAAATAAGTAAACCTCTTAGATGGAGCTTGAGATTTCAGTCCTACAGTATGAAAGCCAGCAAAGAAATAATGACTACAGTGTAAATGCAAATGGTCTGACAGAATAAGGGCATTGAGTAGAGTAACTAAAGGGATGCAGTTTTCCTTTGTGGTAATTAATTCAAAAAAGTTTGCTTGAGTCTGTGAGCGATGCAAAAAAATGTATAAAACCAGGAATAATTTTTCAGTTATGATGCAGCAAAGATATAAAATGTGAACATTTGGTTAAAATCTGAAACTGTTTTTCAGTAAAGCTAGAACATCATCTTCTTTCAGCTGTTCCCATTAGGGGTTGCCACAGCAGATCATCTGTTTCCATGCCTTCCTGTCCTCTGCATCTTGCTCTGTCACACCAACCACCTGCATGTCCTCTCTCACCACATCCATAAACCTTATCTTAGGCCTTCCTCTTTTCCTGTTACCTGGTAGCTTTATCCTTAGCATCTTTTTCCCAATATACTCAGCATCCCTCCTCAGCACATGTCCAAACCAACATAATCTTGCCTCTCTGGCTTTGTCTCCAAACCTTCCAACCTGGGCTGACCCTCTAATATACTTATTCCTAATCCTGCCCACCCTCGTCACACCCAGTGCAAATCTTAACATCTTTAATTCTGCCACATCCAGCTCAAACTCCTGCCTTTTTGTCAGTGCCACTGTCTCCAACCCATATAACATAGCTGGTCTCACTACCCTCTTGTAGACCTTCCCTTTCACTCTTACAGGTACTCGTCTGTCACAAATCACTCCTGACACTCTTCTCCACCCACTCCATCCTGCCTGTACTCTCTTCTTTACCTCTCTTCCACACTCACCATTACTCTGAACTATTGACCCCAAGTATTTAAACTCATCCACCTTCGCTACCTCTACTTCTTGCATCCTCACCATTCCTCTATCCTACCTCCCATTCACACACATATATTCTGTCTTAGTACTGCTGACCTTCATTCCTCTTCTCTCTAGAGCATATCTCCATCTCTCCAGGGTCTCCTCCACCTGTTCCCTACTCTCACTACAGATCACAATGTCATCTGCAAACATCATAGTCCACGGGGACTCCTGTCTGATCTCATCTGTCAACCTGTCCATCACCATTGCAAATAAGAAAGGGCTCAGAGCTGATCCTTAATGTAACCCCACCTCCACCTTAAACGCATCTGACACTCCCACCGCAGACCTCACTGCTGTCACACTAGCCTCGTACATATCCTGTACCACTTTTACATACTTGTCTGACACTCCCGACTTCCTCATACAATACCACAACTCCTCTCTAGGCACCCTGTCATATTCTTTCTCTAAGTCTACAAAAACTCAATAAAGCTAGAACAAAGATGTAAAATTTATCAAGCCATGCAGAGCTAATTTTTTCTCTGTAGAAATACAGCAGAGCCGTGGAAAGTGAAATGGCTTCTTGCACACAAACTCATAGACACACATGCATACACACAAACACACTACTCCCAATCAAATGATGTTTCAAAGCAGTTTATACATAAGCATGCCAACCTATGTATGTAGACCTGGTGTGTATGTCACGTACACACATCTATGCATGTGCATGTATCTCTCTCACAATAAATATATATATATATATATATATATATATATATATATATATATATATATATATATATATTTATATACACACACACACACACACACACACACACACACACACACATGAACTTGCATGGATGCACATACCACACATAGACACATACGCACACACCACACACACACACACACACACACACACACACACACACACACACACACACACACACACACACACCTGCTCCTTATCCATGTATGTAGGTATCGCAAGAAATTAATTCTTGTTTGTCTCAGGTCTGTCTTTCTGTCTCTCCATCTCTCTCTCATTCTCTCTCTGTTTTGTGTAAGACCTGATTGTCTATAAGAAAATTTGGACTTGCACCTGGTGTTCTCCATTCATGACATATATAGGCTACTGTACAATGCAAATTGGCTAGGTCAGCCACAAGCAGTTTATCAAAGTCTTAGCAATCAGAAAGTATGTTGCATAAGAAGCAAGCATCTTCATGCAATACACATGTTCCCACAACAAATTCTCTTAAGAGTTGATTGGGATATAGACTTAGAAACAAGAATTCCCATGCAATCAACCAGTTCCAGCAACAGGTCTTCCCAATGCAATGACCACATTTCAGCCATAATGCACACAGCATATTCCCCAATGAATTTACCAAATGTTTTTTTTTTTCCCACTGCATACTTATAAATGTAGACTGATTACTGTCATATGTAGACATAGATGCTCTGTGACTTGACCAAATGCTTCTCTTTATGCAAAGATGTAGTTTGCTTTCTTATATATATATATATATATATATATATATATATATATATGTGTGTGTGTGTGTGTGTGTGTGTGTGTGTGTGTGTGTGTCAATTGCTCTTATATATACATGTCGACTGGTTTCCTTTTCCATTTTTTAATAAAACATAATTCTTATATATTTCATGAGAAAGAAAGAGTGCCGTGCATACATACCTCTCATGTAACCTGCACTAATGACACAGTGAGATAGAACCCTGACTGCAGCCCAGGTGATCTGAGGTCAGTTAGCAGCTTAAGTATATAATCAAACAAGCCAGGAGCAGGGGCGTGTCTGTCTTGGTGGGTGGAAGCCTGCTGGGCATCATACTAGTGGAGCTAGTGGAGGTGTCCAGAGCTCAGAGGGAAGGTACCAGGCTGGAACAGAGAAGACATAGAGATCAAGGCAGCCCTATGCGTAAACAGCAGGCAGGGCACATGTTCAGGGATACTCTTTTTTGTCTACTCATCTTCACATGATTAATCAACATGTGGGTGAGGGGCATTACGGCTAGGGAAACAAACACAATTATTTTGTGGTGCTATCCATCTTTGCTCCACCAGTCAGGCAAGCCTCACACTTCATGTCATTTGCATGGAGAAGGAAGACTCTATGCTTAGGTAGTCTCCAAGCAGGAAGGCACTCCCATTGTGGGTCACATCAAGAGATGACAGGATGGGACTTAAGGAGTTCTTGGATTAATGGGCAGGCAGTACTTGAAGACATCAGCAATGGTCCCTAAAAGTGGTTAAATAAAAAACAAATTTTTCCTGTGCAGAGACTTACACCATAAAAACACAAAAAAGAAATTGCCTCTGTAGATACATGGGACTTGCATACACTGACTCCCCATTCCCATGTTTCACCCCTACTCAGCATATCATGTGATGGCTGGTTACATGAAAATCATACACATAATAATGTGCTAACACAGGAAAAGCAGTGATGGTTAGTGACAGACAACCACCACCAATGGTCCACAAGACTGCATTGTTGACATGTAAAAGTAAGTCAGTATGATCGCAACCAAGAGGTGGTTGACAAAATGGACTTGAAACATTCATGCAGTGGTTGCTAAATTCACAGCTTTATTAGCATTAGACTTGAAAATTTCCATCATTTATTTTTCTTGCAGCCTCATAGCAGATATATTTCTGTGATATATCCATAAATCTATATAATCGGACCAAAGAACTTTACATATTCAGTGTAAGAAGTGCTACTCATTCTCAGCCAAAAAGATTAATATTACTATCACTAAGGACCACCTCTACCCACAGTCAGCTGAGTTTGAGAATCCTAAAAGTGACTATGTAAGTGCATTTTATATTACTCCCTATAAACCTGCTATTCATGCAGACATAATTACCTCTCTCTAGCATGACATGGAGCAAGTATATCACGGGGAGGTGAGGGGGCTCAGAAATGTTCAAGCAAGATGTTACACAGTGAAATAATATAAAACTAGCCATGCTTCATAGCCGAATACAAACATCACAAAATATCACCAGCTTGAAAGTGTTAGCTTATAGATCAGCCTGCAGTATAATTTAAAAAGACACTGATCATAGTGACTGATTGGTGCTTAGTTTCTAGGGAATGAATGTGACTGCAATGGACTCTAGCCTTACAGCAAAGCTGGTTGTTCAGTTGTATTCTCAATTGCTGTTTCATGTGCTAGCTAAATTTGCTAAGTTGGTGTGGGAGGAAACTGCATACAGGATATATGTAAACTATTTAGAAAGTAGGGTTTTTATAGCATTTGAAAAATGCCAAAACATTATATGAACTCAAAGATAATGAAATTGCTAGTAGGATAACTATTAATGTATACGATGGAAATAGAATATAGCAGTAAACAGATAAAAAAATAAATAAAAGTATCTGATCAAAACAGTAGAATTACTGCAGAATAAAGAATGTGGATCAGTTATCCTCCCCACCAACTCATTCATTCTACAGCTTATATCTACACAACTGTTCCATGGACAGCAAAAGAAAATATAATACATTCTGTTACTAAACTTTTTTCAGGATGATAGAAAACAGAAAAGAATAATATGAATATCTGGCTAAATTAGTATTATTAGTAGTAACCTGCCTACTGAAATATTACAAGAGGCCATATTTACATTTTTAGTAAAATAAAGCATGCTTATAAAGTCAAGTAATTGAACTATTCTTTTGCCTCAAAAGTCAAAACTTCTCAGCAATCAACAAAATATCAGTCAACAAAATAAAATAATCCTTACTACCAAGTGTTTTGTACAAAAGAAATGAGAAGTAATGTATCATCTCATACTTAGAATGTTTTCATGTTTGATTTATTAAGTGCATGCAGAGCATCGGTCTCAAATAAATAGTTAACATGCCACTGTCAATTCTTAAATAGTTGCATTTCAGACAGGGTTATTTAAATAATAGTATAGGGCAACCTGGGCAGGGTTAGAGTCATGAATTCCAAACTCCTACAAACACTGCAGGTGTTAGCTGGATTAATTTTCCGATGTTGACATTGCAGTTCTATGTATCAGAGATGCTGCTACTCCTTTGGAAGAGACATTGAACTGAGGCCGCATCTGCCTATGTTGTGGTAGTTCAGGCAGATGGAAAAGATACCACAGCACTTATCAAAAAGAGTAAGGGAACTTCCATGGTGCCCTGGCCATTTTTTCCTTGTCAGTATGAATGCCATCTGTGGTTTCCCCTGAAAAGATGTCATTGGCCTAGTGGGACTAAGCCAGCCATTGAAGTATAAATAAAAAGGTGTAAGATATTAGCTTGCTGCAGGTATACTTGGTGATTCTAGACAGAAGACAAAATGAACCTTTAATAAATAAAATAATTCAGAAAAACTGAATTAGTATAGGACCAAAAGTGTAACACAACATTGTCACTTGCCATTTAATGAGAATACAACTCAAATAGTTTCATCTGTAACCATTAAAAGAAAAGTGTACCCTCTCCTACAGTTTAACTCAATTCTTAGGATTCTATTCTCTCTATAATATGGTTTAAGTATTGTGTAGATACCAGAAACCTGCTTGTACTTTTTAAAACTTTCCTTTCCTTGCTTTGGAATCAAAGGAAGAGAAAGCCCACCTATGTTGTTTAACCTTAACTTCTCACATACTTTGCAGAGGAATTCATCTTCACCTACATGACATATCATAGTCACAGATCAACTTGTAGTTTACTCTGTCAGGTACTGCTGTCAATCTTAAATAGGCAATTATTCCTGCTAATGTCAAGAAAAGACAGAAAGCTGTTCATAGGTTCATAGGTTCATACTAGGCTATCTGCCCTAGGGCATTTATAAGCCTAGCCAGAGTGTGTTTGGCTTTCGCCACACATTTTAAATTAATTTTGCTATGCCCTTTTTCGAGGTTAGTATACTGTGCCTCTGTCTAACAGTGACACAGAAGTGATACCCAGGGTAAACCTACGATCTCCCATCCACTCTTCAAGATTCCTCTTGAAGAGAGTCAGTGAGGGACTCTGCCTAACCTGGACTGGGATTTTATTCCAGAGTGAAGGGAGCCTCTGGGTTATGAATCTGTCCCTCCAGCATGTCCTATTAATTTCAGTGCTGAGGTTCAAGTCTCTTGAGCACATAGCTCGATGGGATTTGGATTTTCTGAGGTGCAGCATGTCCATTAATTCCGGGTTGGACATGGCTTTATACGTCAGGCACAGGTCGTCTCTGAGCAGGCGGTATGCCACTGAGTAGAGCTGGAGTTTCTTTAACCGGGCATATGGCATCTGTTTGAGCCCTTTGATCCTCTTGGTGAGGTACTTTTGGGGTCTTTCCAGTTGCTGCAGTTGTCTGGTGAGGTACATCCCAAAAGGGGCATTGTACTTAATTATGGGCCTGATGAGGGATGAGTAAATAGGCACGATGACCTCCCCTGATCTAGATGTGAATCCCTTCATGATTAGGTGGGCTATATAAAATGTTTTTCTAACCACTTTGGCCACGTGGTTTTCAAATGAGAGATTGCTATCAACTTGGGTCCCCAGGTCCCTAATTACTTCTTCCGTTCTTAATGGATTACCACCTATGTGGTAATTTGTGGGCACTTTGTTTTTTCCAAAGGGGATGACTATACACTTTTTGGCGTTTAGCTTGAGGCCATGGCTCTGGCACCAGTTGTCTGTTGTGGAACTGTTTTCTGCTGTTTTTGTAGCACAGAGGAGGATAACTTAACACTCCCCTTTCATAGCAAAACAAAGCAATTAGATCAGTCAGTGGTTTAAAGGCAGTTACCGCATCTTCTGTCAAGTTTACAGGAGCAGCAACACTGTATTGAAATGCTAAGCTTTAAATGTTGGTTATTTACAATAGCATATATGTTAAGATAACTTAAATGTGGTATCAAAGACTGCTGTGACATTTAGAGAAAAGTCAGACAATATTGTTTCATGTAAAATATCAACACATTTATCATTTTCAAGTCCCCCCACCCCACACACCGGACAGAACTGCAGAAAGAGAGACAAGTGGCGACCCTGTCAATTAGGTGCATTAATAATGTTCATAAAAAGGTCTTTAATGATTTTTGTGACATCCTTCCAGAGGGGATGCATATCTGGTACATGCAGGTCCATGGTAATATACTCCTAATGACATTGAATCAGTCCTTATAGTAGTAGAGTGCATGAGCACTTTGTATTCCACAAAGGAAATGCGACCATTGATGGTAACCATAATATACTACTGAATTTACTTTAACATACAGTTACTATGTGCCCTTGTTTTAAAAATTTTAAGAAATGGAAATTAGAAGTACTTAACTGTGTTTAAATGCACACAGACAGACATAGTCAGACATGCATTTAAATACAATAATGCATCCCACAAATAGTATTCTACATACTACATACATTTTATATACACACACATATCTCTCTCTCTCTATATATATATATATATATCTGTCTATATATATATATATATATATATATATATATATATATATATATATATATATATGAGATCCCTTTAAATCATCGAATGTTCAGAACATCGAAGTTCTGATCATCGAGACCAGAACATCAATGTTCAGAACATCGAAGGTTTAAAGTGGAAGTGCCAGGTAAGTGAGATTGTGGAATGCTGGGTTTGTATGCAGGGCAGCAAGGTGCCCTGCATGTTGTGTGTGTGTGTGTGTGTGTGTGTGTGTGTGTGTGTGTGTGTGTGTGTGTGTGTGTGTGTGTGTGTGTACCACCTGAGTGTTGGCATTGCATGTAGGGTACAGGAAATCTCCAGTTTAGCGCTACCGCATATAGCGATAAACAAGAGTTTTCCCTTACCTCACTGTAGTGCGATCTCGGAGTTGGGATATTAAAGTAGGGGGGGTGTGGGGGGCACAGCCCCCCACATAGGGGGGTGCAGGGGGCAAGACCTCCCTGCATAACATAGTGTTTGTGATTTATTTTTTTTATGGTTCATTTTGAACTTTCGATGTTCTGAACATTGATGTTCTGGTCTCGATGATCAGAACGTCGATGTTCTGAACATTTGATGATTCAAAGTGAATCCATATATATGTGTGTGTGTGTGTGTATGTGTGTGTGTGTGTGTGTGTGTGTGTGTGTGTGTGTGTGTGTATTGATATGTAGACACAAATATACAGTTAACACAACATTTCCATTTTGATTTGTTTTTATTTAAAGGACATGAAGTACACATACAAGCATATACTCTACTTCTCAATTTTATATACGCACACTCATATATGTGCTTTAAAGATATATAAATATGGGTCTACTTCATAAGATCGACAGACCATTTGATTGACATTCATTTGGTCGACGGCTCATTTGATCGACAACCAGTATTCAAGGCAAAAACTTGAGATTTGCCATCCTCCCCAATGTTGTGTGACCCTGGAGTTGGTATATATAGTTAGCTTCACCCCCCCCACCTGTTTTCTTTAAAATGTTTAGTTTTGTTGTATTTTCATGTTTTAAATGGAAATATATATGCAATATGGATCCATACAATTATTTTCTTTATAATAAAGTTAACATAGTAGAGTTAAGTATTATTAATTTATACATTCTAGTAAATGTTGCTTAATGTTTTACTTATCCACTGTCACACATTGGCTATGTATTGCACATGCAATCTTTGTCAATGGGCCGGATTCACGATGGCTTGCATGGAGTCTAAGAGTAGAGTAAGACTCCACGCAGCCATCATGTCCAACGAGCGATCCATGAGCAGCCTGTAGGGGCGTGTAAGAGAGCTCCTAAAACGGCTCTTACACGGACAGGGTTTGGATATGCAAAGTACCTCACTTGCAACCGAAAGGCATGCAAATGAGGCAAATTTGTGATCCAGAAAGCACAAACCTGTCCGTGTAGGAGCCGTGTTAGCTGCAGAAATGTACTCAGTTGACAACTGAGTACCGTCTTGCAAATAGCACAATGGAGCCTTGTCAGCTCCAAATAAAGGTTGCATATGTTCCAGGAAGCATACCAATGGCCAAATATGTGGCCACTGGCAACGTACCCACATGCAAAATTAAAATAAAAATGTTTATTTTTTTTTCCGTGATTGCCGATGTTTAAACATAGCACAGCGCCGCGCAAACGGTTACAATGTAAGGGAATAGCAGGCTGAAAACAACATGGTCACCGAGTAGGGGTTGCTAAGGGGGGAAGCTCAGTGTAAGACATGTAACTATGCATTAGTAGGCAATTCTATGTTAATGAGTGTTAAGATACTGAATCGCACTTTTACATAGCAAATGAGCACATTCCCTGGAGTGTAGGAGTAGGATAAGGGGAGTAACAGAGTAGGAGATAGGTGACATCACAGGGGGGTATGTATGAAAGAAGTGAAGCTCATTGGAGCAGAGTGGCATGTGAAAGCTGTCAGTTAGACATCATGGAAAGTGGTGTGTCAACAGGTAGACAAGGGAAAGCCAAGAAATGGAAGGTGTACACTGTGGATAACACCAAAGTTTCTTGCTGAGCATGCATGCAGCGTGTGCACGCTGGGTAGCCCGAGTAAGATGGAGTGCACATGTGTAAATGTGAGTGTACGCGTTTAAGCCGAAATAAGCATGTAGAAGCCTGTTTAAAGACTTGTAAGCACGTTTGCACTAGTGTGTGCACGTGTAAACCCGAATAAGCAAGTTGTAGTCCATCTAAGCATGTGTGTGCGCATGTTAGCTGCTGTGCGTGTGTTTGCCCTTGTATGCGCGTCACTCCCCCCTGAGAAAACAGACAGGAAAAAGGAAGCACAACAAATTGTAGGAAGCTACCAGGGAATACTAGCAGAGCTAACAGGTGAAAACAATCAAAATCAGGCAATTACACAGGCAGAACAGTAGCCCAGCCCAGCACTGAAAATTCTGCAAATGACAGTGCAGTATGTTTCTCTCAAGAGACACTGCAACACTGGAGTAAGCTACTAGAAGTGAAAACTGAAAAAGCTTCACTCAGACAAAAAAATGCTAGGACCTGCCATAGCTGTTATAAGGTGACATATGCAACATGCTGAGGGTGGTGACAATGCAAATGCTGCCGGACAACCCACAGTGAGGAGACGGAGAAGAGTGTACAGGCCCAGGGTCACCTACCAGGGGTTACATGAGCTGGAGATAGTGGAGCGCTATAGAGTGGACAGAAACCCATCCCAGTGGAAACCAAGGTATGTGTTGGCCTAAGAATACTAGCAACAGGTACCTTCCAGAGACCAACTGGTGAAATGATGGGGATATCACAGGCATCAGCATCCAGGGTACTGCACCAGTTCCTGGATGCCATGTCAGCACATGTCGGTGATCATGTATATTTCCCCAATTCCCATGAGGTATTGGTCAGCAATATGCGTCTCTTCCAGCAAATAGCGGAATACCCTGAGGTAGTGGGTGCAATAGACTGCACGCATATACGCATCAAAGCACCAGCCGGTGAGCGGGGTAGGGCTTACATTAACCGCAAGGGCTTCCCCTCCATCAACTGCCAGGTTGTGTGTGATGCCCAGGGCATAATAATGAATGTGTGTGCTGGCTGCCCTGGAAGCTACCATGATTCCCATATCTGGCATCTGACGCAGCTGTACCAGACATTTGCCAATGGGGACATCCCACATAGTCACCTACTGGGGGATGCTGGCTATGCACTGGAGCCATGGCTGATGACACCCATCAGAAACGCACACACACCTGAACAGGAATGCCATAATGAGTCACACGCACAAACACGTAATGTAATAGAGTGTGTGTTTGGGCTGCTCAAGTCACAGTTCCGGTGCCTGGACACATCTGGTGGAGCCTTGCAGTATTCACCAACTACATGTACCCAAATTGTCATGGTATGTGCTATGCTACATAATATGATTCTGCGAAAACAGCTGCTGCAGGACCAGCATAGGCCAGGCCCAAACAGCCCCCCACCATTGCCAAGGCCATCACAGGCAGAGCGTGACTCTGAGGAGGAACAACCTGAGCCTGCCCCAGTAGGCAGAAGGAGGCGTGCCAAGTATGCCTTGGCCTTGGCAAAGAGGCAACGCATAGCACATACACTGGCTCAGTAGGAACCCTGGAAATGATACCTCTCTCTGACTCACACATATAGTAAAAGGGATGCCTAAGTTGACACAACCTGCTTTCAAACATGTACAGGGAGTGTATTATGTGCATCCAACATAGGCAGCCCTGCAGCACCACCTGAGGCATGATTGCCATGTGTTAAGCAATGTAAAACCATGTAGTATATGCAAACTTGATGACCCTGAGTAACATCCTACCCTCACCAAGCATGATGCCACAATATGAAGACAAGATGATCAATTACAACAATTGGCTTAAGTATTGTTGTTAGTCAAAGAGGATCCAATGCCTGTCAGCCTGGGATGACATGCTGAGCAAGACACGATGATCCGCTAGGGATGGCTTGCACCTATCACCCCTGGCCTTTTGGATACTGGCAAAGGCTGTTGCCACCCCCAACGTGCCTTGAATAGGTAAGGCTCAAACACAAACCCACCTTCATAGGTATCACAAGGGATAAGAAACTAGAAGTAATGCTACCCAATGCCGGAAGTCTAAACTGCAAGATGCATGCAGTCCAAACTCGCCTCAGCATGGAGAATGTTGATATCTGTGCAGTAACAGAAACCTGGTTCAAGGCTCCCAAGAGCACCCTAGCACTACCAGGTTACACCTCATATCATGCTTTACAGCCTCAAAACATGGAACAAACTACAAAAGGAGGGTGAGTATCAATAATTGTCAAGGATACCCACACCCCCAGGTTGGTGCCACAGCATGAAGCAGCACAGACTATCCACATGCAAGTAACAGTGGCTAAAACTGCATCCCAGTTCGTAGCCTGCTACAGACAACCCTCCTAAATCCAGGAGAAAATATGAAGGTCTCTCCAAACAACATTATATTGGGTGACTGCAACTACCCAAAAATAGACTGGGAGCATTATTCTAGCTCCAACACCCTAGGCCAAAGGTTCCTAGAATTCATAAACCGAAATGCTATGGAACAACTTGTCACAACTCCCACAAGAGAAGTAAACATACTGGACCTGATAATCACCAACATGGGGACTCTATGGCCAAGACAAGAAGTGTATCCCTCACTGGTAAGATCAGACCATAGAGTAATCTCACTGGATATTCACATCCTGACCCCAGTCCCTGGCCAGAAAACCACAGTGAAAAACATGTGCAAAGCAAATTATGCACTCCTCCAAACTGAGGTGGAATCCATTAAAGCCTTTGTGCCTGTGGAAAATATGGCCCAGACCTCAGAACCCTTTATAAATTCATTCTATGAACACCTTCAGGAATGCATGGATTATGCAATCCCAAATAAAACCAAGATCCAATCCTCCAAAGGCAGGCATCCTGTCTGGTGGACCCCAGCCATTAACAAACCATGCAAGAGAAGGAGGAAGCTACTACATGATAGAGCAAAACCCAAAAAGGGAAGGCATCAATGATCAGTATTATGACAAAAAACTATGGCCACACATAAAATCCTCTAAGGCCAGCTACGAGATAAAAATTCTACAGGACACTAAGGATAATCACAAGGCTTTCTTTACTGATGGTAGGAACCTGGGTGGGAATTCCCAGATATGCTCAGAATTAGTCCAAAATTGCAAAAAATACACCAAACCCACAGCCATTGCCAACATCTGACCTGACAGGTTCAGTGCAAACATCTCCCCCCCCCCCACCAAAAGGCCAAATATCTGTCTCAGCAGAGTGCTGGCCCCCTGACATCGCAGATGCTCAAGTAACAGCCAGCATCTCCAAAGCAAAACAAGAGGAGACAATATACTAGACCTGATCATCACAAACATGTGGACAAAATGCTCCACACCGGAAGTATATCCCTCCTTGGTAAGATCAGACCTTAAATTAATCTCACTGGAAATCCACATCCCGCCCCCACCCCCTGCAAAAAAGACCACAGTGAAGAACTTCTCAAAAGCAAACTTCACACTTCCTAAGACTGAAGTGGTATCCTTCAAGGCCCCTGGGCCAGTGGAAACCACAACCCACACTGCTGAATCCTTTGCAAATGCCTTCTATGGGCACCTTCAAGAATGCATGGATCATGCAATCCCAAATAAAACCAAGACCCACTCCCCCAAAGGCAGGCGCCCGGTCTGGTGGACCCCAGCCATAAACAAACTTTACAACAGGAGGAGGAAGCTACTACATGACAGAGTAGAGCAAAATCCCTAAAAGGGAAAGCGTCTCTGATCAGTACTAGCAAAAAACTACGATCACTCATAAAATCATCCAAGGCCAACTTTGAGAGAAAAATCACAAAAGACACAAAAGACAATCACAAGGCCTTCTTTAGCTATGTTAGAAACCTGGGTGGAAACTCTCAGATATGCTCAGAGTTAGTCCAAAATGACACAAAATACACTGAACCCACTGACATTGCCAACATTCTGGCAGACAGGTTCAGTGCAAATTTCTCCTCCTCCCCCAAAGGAGAAATAACTATCCCAGCAGAGTGTAGCCTCCCTAACATCTCAGATGCCCAGGTGAGAGCCGCCTCTAAAGCTAAAAACACAGCATCAATGGAACCGGATGGTGTCCCGGCTGTGTGCTACATGAACTCCAAGAGGAACTAAACCCACACATAAGGCTGCTGTTTAATCTTAGCCTTACTACAGGATACGTACCCAAAGAGTGGCGTACAGCAACAGTGGTCCCACTTCACAAAGGCGGTGCTTCTATGGACCCTGAAATTACCGCCATAAGCTTGACGAGCCTGGTCTGCAAAGCTATGGAGAGGATCATTATGGAACTCATAAACAAAGACATTGGGGACCTACAGACATTGGATCCTACCCAATTTGGCTTTGTCAAGGGCAGATCCTGCCTTTTGAACTTGGTCGACTTTTTTGAAACAGTCACTAAGGCCATTGATGAGGGTAAGGCAGTTCACGCAGCCTACCTTGACCTTGCAAAAGCCTTTGACACAATACCCCACTTGGGCATCATAGACAAACTCACCAGCTTAAATGTAAACCTATATGTCACAAGATGGGTTGCAAACTGGCTCAAGGACAGAACCCACAGGGTCAGAGTTGCTGGAGCTATGTCAGACTCTAAGCCAGTCACAAGTGGTGTCCCACAGGGCTCAGTCCTGGGACCCCTCTTGTTCGGCATTTATTTTTCCGAGGTACAGGCAAACATAGGAGGATTGTGGCTGACAAAATTCGCAGATGACTGCAAACTGGGCGCCATAATTGATACTCTAGCAGACACAAACATCCTTCAGAGAGGCCTCATAGAAATGGATAATTGGTGCCAGAGCCATGGCCTTAAGCTGAACGCCAACAAATGTATAGTCATACCCTTTGGGAAAAACAAGGTACCGACAAATTACCACATAGGTGGTAATCCATTAAGTATGGAAGAGGTAATCAGGGACCTAGGGACCCAAGTTGACAGTAACCTCTCATTTGACACTCACATTGCCAAAGTGGTTAGGAAGACCTTCTATATTGCCCACCTTATCATGAAGGGTTTCACATCTAGATCAAGAGAGGTCATTGTGCCCCTGTACTCTTCTCTTATCAGGCCAATGATTGAGTACAATGCCCCATTTGGGATGTATCTCACCCAACACCTGCAGCAGTTGGAAAGACCCCAAAAGTTCCCCACCAAGAGGATAAAGGGTCTTAAACATATGCCTTATGCTGCCCGACTGAAAAAACTCCAGCTCTATTCAGTCGCATACCGCCTACTCAGAGGTGATCTGTGCCTGACGTACAAGGCCATGTCCAATCCTGAATTAATGGACATGCTCCACCTCAGAAAATCCAAGTCCATCAGAGCCACAAGAACAAGTGACTTAAACCTCAACACAGAAATAAATAGGACATGCTGGAGGGACAGATTCATAACCCAGAGGCTCCCTACACTCTGGAACAGAATCCCAGTCCATGTTAGGCAGAGCCCCTCACTGACTCTATTCAAGAGAAATCTCTACGAGTGGATGGGAGATCGTAGGTTTACCCAGGGGGTCATCTCTGTGTCACTACTAGACAGAGGCATAGTAAACTAAACCCTAAAAGGGCGTAGTATTCTCATCCTAAGGGGTGGTGTAAGCCACATACACTCTGACTAGGCTTATAAATGCCTTAGGGCAGATAGCCTAGTATGAATCTATGAACCTATGAACCTATGAACACAGCATCAATGGGACCAGATGGTGTCCCGGGCTGCATCCAACATGAAGTCCAAGAAGAATTGAACACCAAATAAAACTACTGCTCAATCTCAGCCTTACCACAGGATATGTACCCAAAGAGCAGTGTACAGCAACAGTGGTCCCTCTCCGCAAAGGTGGTGCCTGAATGGATACTGCAAACTATCACCCCAGAATCCTGACTAGCTTGGTCTGCAAAGCAATGGAAAGGATCATCATGGACCTCAGAAATAAAGATATTGGGGACCTACAGACACTGGACCCTACCCAGTGTGGCTTTCTTAAGGGCAGATCCTGCCCCTTATACCTGGTTGAGTCATTTGAAACAGTCACCAAGGCCATTGATGAGGGGAAGGTGGTCCACACAGCCTAACTGGACCTTGCAAAAGCTTTACATACAATACCCCACTTGGTCATTATAAATAAGCTCACCAGCTTAAATATAAACCCCTATGTCACTAAATGGGTTGCAAACCGGCTCAAGGACAGAACTGACATGGTCAGAAATGCTGGAGCCATGTCAGAGTCCAAACCCACTACAACTGGCATCCCACAAGGCTCGGTCCTGGCATTTGACAACCATGTGCCCTGGGACCCCCCTTGTTTGGTATATATTTCTCGGAGGTACAGGCCAACATGGAAGGACTGTGTCTGAACAAGTTTGCAGATGACTACAAACTGGGCGCCATATCTGACCCTCCAGCTGACACAAGCATCCTACAAAAGGGCCTTATAGAAACAGACAACTGGTGCCAGAGCCATGTCATCAAGCTAAATACAAAAAAGTGTATAGTCATCCCCTTTGGAAAAACAGTAAGTGCCCACCAATTACCACATAGGTGGTAACCCATTAAGTACAGAAGAAGTAATAAGAGACCTGGGGACACAAGTTGATAGAAATCTCGCATTTGACAACCATGTGCCCATAGTGGTTATAAAAACATTTCATATACCCACCTAATCATGAAGGTATTCACATCTAGATCAGGGGAGGTAATCGTGCCTCTTCAGTCATCCTTCATCAAGCTCACAATTGAGTACAATGCTCCTTGTGGGATGTACCCTAGCAGACACCTCCAGCAACTGGAAAGACCACAAAATTACCTCAGCAGGAGGCTCAAAGGGCTCTAACAGATGCCTTGTGCTGCCTGATTAAACAAACTGCAGCTCCACACAGTGGCATACTGCCTGCCCAGAGGCGATCTGTGCCTGACGTATAAAGCCATGTCCGACCTGGAATCAATGCACATGCTGCACCTTGTAAAATCTGAATCCCATTGAGCTATGCACATGAGAGACCTGAACCTCAGCACTGAAATAAATAGGACATGCTGTAGTGACTGATCCATAACCCAGAATCTCCCTCCACTCTTGAGTAAATTCACAGTCCAGGTTAGCCAGAGAATCCCTCATTGACTCTCTTCAAGAGGAATCTTGATGAGTGAATGGGAGATTGTAGGTTTACCCTGGGTATCACTTTTATGTCACAGTTAGACAGAGGCACAATATACTAACCTTGAAAAATGTCATGGCAAACTCCAGTTAAAATGTGTGTTGAAAGACAAACACACTCTGACTAGGATTAGAAATGCCCTAGGGCACATAGCCTAGTGGTTGTCAATGTCCACCCAAGTTGCGGAATACACTAGTAATGTTGGACAAGCCTGGTTTAAGTAGGCCATAGCTGAACAAAATCCAACATGGTCGTACCTTAGTCTGGTGTACTCAGTATAAATATTTAAAGCAGTGATGGGATTCAAACCCAGGTTACTGTGCACCAGAGTGAAAGGACTGAACCACTACACTATGACAATATTAGAGTGTTTGGTCAGTATGAAAGAATGTTGACAAGTGTATGCAAACTGTCCCATGGAAACCCTGCAGGCACAACATAATCCCTGTTGGGTTCAGACACAAAGCAGTTGGTCAGTAAGAGCACAACATGACTTCCAACACACACTATAAATGTCAAATATTGTTCAAGTTCACACACAACCACAAATGTAGTGGACCTCAGATCTCAACATATGGAAAGGTCACACTGGGCATGCTCACACACTTTGATAAATGAGACATATGTCAGGCAACAAACCATGGAAAGCCTGAACTGGGCATGCTCACACACGTAGGCCATGTCTCAGTATAGCAGTCAGCCACACATATCTGGCATTTGTATGTGTTAATCCAGGAACCTCCCACAATACAGCAATCTGCCTAGTGCACACAGTTAAATGACAACAGAGATATAAGTAATATACTGGAACCCTGGCATGATCAAACATCTTCCACAGATACACAAGTTGTTCATAGAAACAGGGAAAGCTATGGCAATAAAGACCTGCAAACAGTTTATCAGCAATAAATATTGTGCATCCCAAACATAAATATATGGGTGCAGAGGTCGATACTAGGCTGTTTGCCCTAGAGAATACATAAGCCTAGCCAGAGTGTATTTAGCATCTGCCTCCCCAGTACAGTAGCCTACTGTGCCTCTGTAAAGTAGGTCACAGAAGGAACCATTTAAGGCTAGTTTGCTCTGCCTCCGTCAAGCAGGGACACAGTGGAGATTTCAGGGGTTGAATTTGCAATGTCACATCCATGTGGCTTGAGTTTGCTGGAAGAGGGTTGGCGAGGGGCTATGTCTAACATTAATTGGGATTCAATTCCAGACTGAGGGGAGCCTTATCTGTAGTGTCTGGGCAATTTCACTGTCAAAACTTACAAGTGATGATTTTGAGGGATTGAAGTGTCTTGCCAATACTGTTCAGAGATGTCCTCCTTCTGTGGGATATTACTCTGTTATGTATTAGCTCCCTCCTTCTGTTGTACAGCTTATATATGGCTGGTGTCAACCAGACAGGTCTCCTGTTGTGGAGGAGTCTTGGTTTTATTTGGGATAACATGATCAATGAAAACCTGCAGGTGCTCATAGAATGCATTTGTAAAGGATTCTGCAGATTGGGCTGTATAATCCTCCAGCACAGGGCCTTTGAAGTATTCCACCCCAGTCTTCACAAGTGCAAAGTCTGCTTTTGAGAAATACTTTGTTAGCAGTGATTTCCTTGCCTGGGGGTGGGGATGGGATATGGATGTCCAGGGAAAGTTGGTTATGGTCAGATCTTAACAATGGTGGTCTACCTCTGGTGTGGAACATAGAGTCCCCATGTTGGTGATGATCAGGTCCAATATGTATTCCCCCTTGTGGCTGTGGTGACTGGTTCTGCCATAGCACATGGATTCACACATTGTGGCTGTAGGGTGATGTTGTTGAGGCCTGAGGAGTTCCCCCAGTCAATATTCCTGTACCTGAAGTTAACCACTGTAATGGCGTATGTGAATACCTTCATATCCTACACTGTTCCCAGGGAAGCCAAGTGTGGTTCCTGGATATGGGGGGGGGGGGTTGGTCTGAACTACACACCAAACCAAAAGGCAGTTTTGCACAATGGCAGTTGTATATGTATGGCCTGTCATGCTTAGTGCAGTGGTAACAACCCAGAGGTGTGTGTATCTGTGATGTATATGGATACACCCCCTGGTTGTGTTGTGTGTTATAAGTCCTGTGTTCATGAAGCATGGTATAAAACATAACCAGGCAGTGCTGACGTTCATATGTGACCCTGAACTAGGCGTCTGTTAATGCATATATATTGTTATCCCCTATACTGAGGGATAGTAATAGATGTACATACCTCTTTGTAAAAACTGATGTCAGCACCCTATATATACTGCAGGAGAAGAACCCCCCCCCCCAGTAATGTGAATAGCGCACTCTGCTAATGTGTCTTTCTCAAGTGTTGTAACATAGTTCGGTAGGGGGTTGAATCCTGCAAATGCTCAGTGTGTGTGTGTTGGGAAGGGCAGGGTGTGTGCATGTGTGTAGTTCTCTTTGAAAGAAATGTCCCTTTTGACAACTGGAATAACACACTACATGATGTGCATTCCTCTTTGTAAAGACTGATGATGTCAGCACCCTATAAGTACAGCAGGAGAAACAAGACCACCTACTAATGCGAATAGCGTGCTGTGCTAATGCTTCTCTCTCAAGTGTCATAACATAGTTAGGTAGGGTTTTGAATCCTACAAAAGCCATGTGTGTGTTTATCACACAGTTTGTCAATGTGTAATGGGTTTTGCTTTTATTATTGTATGACATATAATTATAACAGTAATTTCAATGCACACATCACGTATGTGTGTGGCACATACAGATATGTATCTGTGACTTTCAATAGTTCCTATGTGTGAAGCCTGCCTCATATGTATACAGTTGTTACCTTTCCCAGCATGTGCTGCAGATTCCCAGACTGTACGCCATACATGTATGTTGATGACAATGCAGACTACTGCAGTGATCTGTGTCCTAGGCTAACTGGGTGACACACAGTCATGAAAGCTGTGATATATTAATGTGGGTGAGGGTTCATGTCTGGAGTATATGTCACACATGTTATAACACAGCAAAGTCTGTGAGTAATGGACATCCAGTGTAGGTGTATGGCAACTGTTGCTGATATGCATAAAGACACCTTCTTGTTTAGGCGATACACCAAGAGACTGCACAATACCTTTGGAAATGTGAATATCACAGGATAGACAAGAAAACACTTGTCCATATGTACACACCATTACCCGTTCTACATGATGGGTGCTGCCACCTACATGGTACTATTGGAATACTATGTTAAGTACATGCTGATGACAAAATTGCAGTAATAGAGCATGGCTTGGACAACAAGTATCTGTCTGCATGATACCCTTGTGGTGGTCATGTGTGTCATGTACAGAATGCATTGTAGGCCACTGTATGCATTTCCAGTCATGGATGAACATACCCCTAGTGTGTTGGCATGTACGTGAGACTGCTATATGGCAAACAGTATTCTTCCCAGGGATGTGTGGGGCTCAGTAAGAATGGCTACATGGTATAGTGTAGTACTGCAGGGATATCACTGACACTGGGTTTCCTACATCTGTGTATCAGTTGAAGATACATCATGTAATAGGTTCATAGGTTCATACTAGGCTATCTGCCCTAGGGCAGTTATAAGCCTAGCCAGACTGTGTTTGGCTTTCGCCACCCATTTTAAATGAAATTTGCTATGGCCTTTTTCCAGGTTAGTATACTCTGCCTCTGTGTAACAGTGACACAGAAGTGAGACGTTTGTGCTGAACCTGTCAGCAATGATGTTGGCAATGTATGTGGCTTACATGTATTCTTTGTCATTTAGGACTACTTCTGAGCATATCTGGGAATTCCCACCCAGATTCCTAACATAACTAAAGAAAGCCTTGTGATTATCCTTATTGTCTTGTGCAATTATTCTCTTGAAGCTGGCCTTAGACGATTTTATGAGTGCCCGTATTTTGTTCCAAATACTGATCAGAGATGCCTTCCCTTTGTGGGATATTGCTCGATCATGTAGTAGCTATCTCCTTCTATTGTTTTCTGTTATGTGGCTGGGGTCCACCAGAAAGGACGCCTGTCTTTGGAGGATTGGGTCTTGGTTATATTTGGAATTGCATGATCTGTGCATTCCTGAAGGTGTTCATAGAATGTGTTTATAAAGGATTCAGCAGTGTGGGCTGTATTTTCCACAGGCCTGGGGGCTTTGAAGGATTCCACCTCTGTCTCAGTTTTGAGGTGTGTGGAATTTGCTTTAGACAATGTTTTCACTGTGGTTTTCTGGGCAGGGGCTGGGGTTGGTATGTGAATATGCAGTGAGATTACTCTATGGTCTGATCTTACCAGTGAGGGATACACTTCTGGTCTGGAGCATAGAGTCCCCATGTTGGTGATGATCAGGTGCAGTATGTTTTCCCCTCTTGTGGGAGTGGTAACAAGTTGCTCCATAGCATTTGAGTTTATGAATTCTAGGAACCTTTGGCCTAGGGTGTTATAGCTACAGTAATGCTCCCAGTCTATGTGTGGGTAGATGAAGTTGCCCAATATAATGTTGTTTGGAGAGACCTTCATATATTCATGTGTTCTTAAGTAGGCCAAGAGGGGTTCCTGGGTTTAGGAGGGTGGTCTGTAGCAGGCTATGAACTGGAAGGCAGTTTTACCCACTGTTAGTTGCACGTGGATAGTCTGTGATGCTTCGTGCTGTGGCACCAACCTGGGGGTGTGGGTATCCTTGACAATTATTGATACTCACCCCCTTTCGTAGTTAGTTCCATGTTTTGGGGCTGTAAAGCATGGTATGAGGTGTAACCTGGTAGTGCTAGGGTGCTCTTGGGAGCCTTGAACCAGGTTTCTGTTACTGCACAGATATCAACATTTTCCATGCTGAGTAGAGTTTGGACTGCATGCATCTTGCAGTTTAGATGTCTGGCATTGAGTATCATTACTTCTAGTTTCTTATCCCTTGTGATACCTATGTAGATGGGTTTGTGTTTTGAACCTCACCACCAGAATGCAAACCACTGACACTGGTAAACCGTATGACCCACAGCATTCTGTCAAACCATGTCATACATACATGTGATCCCAGGTGAGACATATGTGTAGTACAACACAAAGTGGCCACCAATATGAACTACAATGTATGACTACTGTGTCACATGGTGCATGTCACCCTTGCCATGTGTGCACTACGCATCTACATGCAGAGAATGCAACTTCACCTTGTTCACAAATGTACACCTGCAACTGTGTGCTGCAAACATCACACATGTACTGTCCAGTCCACAACACATGCAGGCACAGGTACACACAACTGCCATGTGGCACATGTGCAGACATTACATTTTTGGAATTAACACTGGTGTATAAAAAACTACAATGACAATCATAGTGTTAATGCATCAGGCATGCTGGGATATACCCGCAATGGTATCATTACACTGTACTGTTAACAACATGATAATATTACTACAGTGCTATGTAGTCACCCTGTGCATCAGCACCATGCTATCCTGTTTCTGCATCAATGTTACAGATTGCAGGAGGTGGCATAGTTTCATCATATGCACAGGGTGTTTACTTGGTTTGCCAGAATCTGCCATTGACACATGCAATCGACATGTATGTGTGTGTGTTGTGTGTTAGTGAGGGACAACAGTACAACATGGGGCAAAGTTGATGCAGTGTGTGTGTGTATGTGTTAGCCCTAGGTGTTAGCATTATGCATGTGTGTATGCATGCACACAGTTCCACCACATGGCTGCCATATACGGGTGTTTGTGGACAGCCACAGATTGTACCTGCCAGGTCATACAGATCACTGTCTCTGGCCACAGACACGGCACCTGTGCCTGGCAGGGGTGCTACGGATAGTATCAGGTACTAAGCCAGACTGGGTACTGTTGTCAGAAGCAGTGGGTTGCTGATTGGACACATGTTCCAGCTGGGACTGTCCAGAGCCACGTGCACGTGGTCTTCTAGGACGGTCTGATGACAGCACAGACCCAGCATTGCTGGGGCTGGTACTGGCACTATGGGAGTGGCTGCGGGTTTGTTGTCATCTGCGATGACTGCCAGCTGCTGATGTTGCTGGCATACATCCACGTCAATGCCTCAACCATCTTGCATTGCCCTGGCTCATGGACATGTAGTTGTGGAAAAGATCTAATGTGTCCCCCAATGTCTATCAATGACCTCGCTGACAGTATGGATGGCAGCTGCAACGTCATGCATAGTGTCATTCATAGCAGTGCGATGTGCTCTAAGCTCCCTCAGACCCTGTCTGGTGTACTGTTCCATACATGCCTATGCCTGCATTGCAGCCCGGAACATAGCTGAGGTTGAAAGACCTCTTTGGGCATGTCTGACAGGGGCAGTACAACCATGGATGCTCCCACGAGAACCCCTGGACATCTGCCTGTGTGGTACCATGTCAGGACTCTGGTCATGGCTGCTGTGAGGGGATGCATGTGCCACTGATACCACATTACCCTGGTCAATGCCCACTGTATGCTGTCTCTCAGCTAAGGACATTAGTGACAATGGATGTATCGGCAGGATGACTGTGCACATTGATGGGGTTAACTGCTGTGTACTGTCGATTGGCTGAACAACAACAGACCCTGTCACACCTCCCTGTGCCATTACACATGTATCATCATTATCACTATCACCAGCAGTGGCTTCAGGTTCCCTGCTGCACGCCAACAGAGCAACACCAGAACCTGTGAGAGGAAGACAGGAAACACAGTTTACAATGTGTACACAATGTTACCACACATGCACACGGGCACACATGCACATTGGCACACATGCACACATGCACACATGCACATGGGCACACATGCACACATGCACACGGGCACACATGCACAAATGTACATGGCACACATGCACACATGCACATGGGCACACATGCACACAGGCACACATGCACACATGCACACATGCACAAAGGCACACATGCACACATACACATGGGCACACGGGCACATATGCACACATGCACACATGCAGAAAGGCACACATGCACACATGCACATATGCACACATGCACACATGCACATGGGCACACGGGCACACATGCACACATGCACAAAAGTACACATGCACACATGCACACATGCACACTCCTCAGTACAGCAGATACAAACACACACACACCTGCAATCCAACACATACACAATACTGTTTGAGGGTATTATTAGTATTAATATTATTATTACTATTAATAATATCGTTATTACACCCTCACCAGCATGGATTGGCTGCATTGCTGTTACTCCAGAGGGACCTGCACAAATAAGTGAGTTATTGTCAGTCGCTACAACTGTGCCATTGATACTATGAGTATGCTACAGTACAATGCTACAGTACAGGAAGGTAGTCCACACAGCCTATCTGGACCTTGCAAAGGCATTTGACACAATACCCCACTCGGGCATCATAGATAAGCTATCCAGCTTAAATATAAACCCCTATGTCACAAGATGGGTCGCAAACTGGCTCAAAGACAGAACCCACAGATTGAGAGTTGCTGGAGCCATGTCAGACTCGAAACTGGTCACAAGTGGCATCCCACAGGGTTCTGTCCTGGGACCACTCTTGTTCGGTATATACTTTTCCGAGGTACAGGCAAACATGGAAGGACTATGGCTCACCAAGTTTGCAGATGACTGCAAACTGGGTGCCATAATCGACTCTCCAGCTGACACAAACATCCTTCAAAAAGGTCTCACAGAGACAGATAACTGGTGCCAGCACCATGGTTTAAAGCTAAATGCCAAAAAATGTATAGTCATACCCTTTGGCAAAAACAATGTGCCCACAAATTACCACAGAGGCGGAAACCCATTAAGTACAGAGAAAGTTATTAAGGACCTGGGGACCCAAGTTGATAGCAATCTCTCCTTTGAAAACCACATTGCCAAAGTGGTTAGAAAGACCTTCTACATAGCCCACCTCATCACGAAGGGTTTCACATCTAGATCAAGAGAGGTAATTGTGCCCCTTTATTCATCCCTCATCAGGCCCATCATAGAATACAATGCCCCTTTTGGGATGTACCTTACCCGACACCTGCAGCAATTAGAGAGACCCCAAAAGTATCTCACCAAGAGGATCAAGGGTCTCAAACAGATGCCATATGCTGCTCGGTTAAAAAAACTCCAGCTCTACTCAGTTGCATACCACCTACTTTGAGACAATCTATGCCTGACATACAAAGCTATGTCAAATCCAGAATTAATGGACATGCTCCACCTCAGTAAATCTAAATCCCTTAGAGCCACATGCTCGAGGGACTTGAACCTCAGCACAGAAATAAATAGAACTTGCTGGAGGGACAGGTTCATAACCCAGAGGCTCCCTTCGCTCTGGAATAGAATTCCAGTTCATGTGAGGCAGAGCACCTCACTGAATCTCTTCAAGAAGAATCTCGATAGGTGGATGGGGGAACGTAGGTTTGTCCCAGGGATTACTCCCGTGTCACTATTAGACAGAGGCACAGTAAACTAAACCTTAAAAAGGGCACAGTATACTCAAATCAAGGGGTGGCGTAAGCCATACAGAATCAGGCTAGGCTTATAATTGCCCCAGGGCAGATAGCCTAGTATGAACCTATGAACCTATGAACCTACAGTAATGTAACAGTTGGCTTTCACAGGTGTAGTGATGATATTCAGAATATCAATATTGCACAAGAATAGGCAGGATAACAGCTACACACACAGTACACATCTCACACATGCATAAACTACCAGTGCAGAGAACAGTCAACTACAGATATGGCATGTTACCTGCACACTCCATGTCCACATGCTGGGTGGCTCCAGCCTCCATTATGACACATGTCTGTGGATGTTGTTGTTGTTGGCCTGGAGCCACAACACTTAGGAGTAGCTCCTCCACTCTGGTGAGGGGGGGTGGATAGGTACCCCACCACCTGTGGCAAGCTGTTGGCTGTGGATATCAGACACACGCTGACGGACATTTCTAATTAAATCACTGCAGTGATGGCGTACCTGCTCATATGTCTGGTTATGCATGCCTATGTCATTTACCCGCCAGACAAGGTCTTGCCACAGTGCAGCCCTCTCCTGTTGGTTCTGGCTGGTCCTGGAAAACTGTGTATTGAAATCCCACACCAGGCTCTGGTGTATCTCCTCATCCTCTGCAGCTGAATAACACGGGTTGCGGTGATGCACCATCACCCTGGAAGGAAAAGATAAATATGTGAGCAAGTCATATGGCACACGTAATACTCTACTGTACTGATATCACTGAACTGCCATATATAGCATCTGTCTGTCTATCAGGGGATACACATGTACATTACCACATATCAGTGCTCAGCCTACAATTGTGTGACAGTGCCTGCCACACTCCATACAACAAACTAGTATACACCAGCACTCAGCACACTGTTTGAGGTACACTGCACAACCTCACACTGGGGGTATGTATCAAGCTACTGGATGGAGAATATTGTCATCCCATGCAATGCATGCAATGCACATCTACAGATTCACTGGTAATCCATGCCAGTCTTTGCTGCCATACCCCTACTACACCGCAGTCGTACACAGGGAACTACTGCACAACATATGGCAATCTAGTATGTTAGTATCCCAATAACTGACACATCTTTCTCTGGCCTCACACCAAGGACACAGACTACCGTGACAGACACAAAGTCACGCAGAGCAATCACACCATTACAGACCTTGCACACAGTCAGTGTCACACTCATTCCACCTCACATAGTTGGTATTGCACTGAGTACATGTGTGTGTGCATTGTGTCATAGGTAGGTACTATGCTATTGGCCCTGGGCCTACGGCAGCATAGCCTTATGCTACCCTGTCCCTTGGGACACATGTAATGTGATTGTACTTGCTCCTGTCAAACAGTTACACAGAGGTGACTCACATGGCATATTACCTATCTCCATAACATTCATCAGGGGTATGTCTGACATCTACTAATGAGGAGCCTTGTTTGTTAATGCTGGGTGGTTTAGTCCAGGGTATGGCATATTTGTGGATATCAAAGGGGAGGCTATTGTACACTTGTTTCCCATGTTCACTTCTGACACCTCCAGTAGTAGGTAGGCAACCACCTATGTGGTAGTTAGTGGTTAAAGTTTTTTGGAATGGGGTATGGTACTCCTGTATCCACACTGGTGTTCAGTCCATGCCTTGGTCAACAGACAGCTGTTGCATTTCATCTGCCCCCATGTCCCTCTCTCACTCTCTCTCTCTCTATATATATATATATATATATATATATATATATATATATATAAATAGATATATTCATATACATGTATGTATCTATATATATCTATATATGTATGTGTCTATTACATCTATATGTATATACATATTCTATCTATATATGTCTATCTATCTATCTATACATACCTCTCTATGTACATATATATATATATATATATATATATATATATATATATATATATATATATATATACACATACACATACACACACACATACTTATAAACATCCATTGCTGTACAACTACATGCACATCTTGGCACATAGAATGCCCACCTTTCATGGTGGGGATGTCACTTCTGTAACAGTTGTGAGACATACCATTCTGTAATGATATTGCACAGTGTTGTGCAGAATGCATTATGCTGTCCTCAGGCTGTATAGCTGTAGCAGGCTTCACTGGCTCAGTCCCACAGAAGTTCACCACCACATGACATATACCTGCACTGCATGCTGTTTTCAATGCCACACACTACAACCTACATTGATATGTGCACATAGCAACCTTCAACTACATATGTATGTCCATCCTTTGCTAACGGTTGCAGTATGTCCCTTGCTCTATGCACATCTTCATATGCATATAGATACAGACTGCTGACACATATGGAGGATTCACAGTATGTAGATTATTAGATTATGTAGTTTACATTACCTTTGTCTCTAACGGCTTTTTTCGTTTGGCTGGTTGGCTGGCTGGATGCCTGGCTGCCTGGTTGGCTGGCTGGTGGGCTGCCTGGATGGCTGGCTGGCTTGCTTGCTGGCTTGCTTGCTGTCTTGCTTGCTTGCTGCCTTGCTTTTTTTTTTTTGGGTCTCTGTCTCTGTCTCTGTCTATCTCTCTCTCTCTCTCTCTCTCTCTCTCCCTCCAGTTGCTGCAATGATATTATTGCATGTGTGGACTGGCAGTACAGACTGCTTTTGTAGGTATCTGCACATGTGCATGTGATGGCCTCTGCACCAATTAGTGGCCAGCATTTACTAATTGCATGCAGCCTGCTGTGTGGTAATTGCAGTTCTCACTGTGATTTCAGGACACTGCTATAAAATGTTAGGTTAGGTAGGCGTAGGCCTTTCAGTTTTGCAAGGTGGGGACCATGCTGGTTTGCTGTGGACACTGTTGTGTCAGTCAGAAGGTTGGTATTTCAGCAGTAAATTCTTATATGTTTGCTGTGGTTTGGTGGCATTGCATGCAGTCTGGTGAGACCAAGGTCTGGGGTTTGACACTTACAAGGGTATCGTATTTTGCTGCTGAGCAGTAGTAGGGCCTTGCATTTTGTACTAATAGTTATGAATATCAGGCACATGCAGTGCTTGTAAACTGCTATACTGTCCTTAGTTTGTTAGATGGCTACATCCTTTGATATTTCTGTGTTGTACTCCTACATGAGGGTGTGCTTGTGGAAGTAATTCTACAGCTATTTGCAGAGTGTGTAACAGCAGACAGGCTGATATGCCAGCGTGTTTCTGACACTCAGTATATATTTGAGCAGCCTCAGGGAAAGGTACATATCAGTGGGATACACCCATGATATTTTTCAGATATTCTGCAGTTGTGACTGTGGGGACTTTGTATGTGTTTTGAGCATATGTATTACTACACCATTTCTGACATGCAAGTAGTGTCTACTTTAACTTATTGATGGCGAACATTACGTGGGATTCCCCACCTTTCTGCCTACTGTTAGTACATTTCACAGGGAGTCAGTGGGGCACAGGTAACATTTTTTGACAAATCAAGGACATCCCTGTAAATCAGTCACAGTTGGGATGTCTGGCCTCATACCTATTCAAATATGGTGGTGTTTATCCTGCTCTGATACCGTGTGTGGTTTGTAAGGTGCTACTGTAACATTATTACCTACTAGCATGGCTGTTTCTCTTATCACACTCATGTAATGCAATTCCACAAGAATTGCCACTAAACATACAGGGAACAAGCTTTGTCTAATGGCCTTCCTATATTCCCTTTACATTCACTCCTTGTATTTCATGATATATTTCTTTCAGCACCATGTTCTTGTATATCTGATGTGGCTCAGTGGTAATTCATGCAGACTAGTGTTTCCAAGGTCCGAGGTTTAAGACTGACAAGGGTATTTTATTTTGCTGATGAGCAGACTACAGGCCTTGTCATACAGAGTGACTAAGGTACTTTTAAGCAATTCTAAGCGGGTTTGCGCTGGTTTGCGCAATGCCCATGCATGCGCACACTCGCTTAGCTAAGCACACACAAGCACACACCCGCTGACTACTGCTTAAAAGTGCTTACTCTTGCTAACACCCGCGCTAATTTCTTTTAAAGAAAAGAAAATGGGGAAATAGGAAAGTGGTGAAAAAGGGGGCAGAAAGAGGGTAGGACAGTAGGAAAACAAGCTTGGGATTTGCTGGAAGGATGTAGGGAAGGCCCATAGCTGCCCATTTCTTTATCAGCAACAGCTGTGCACATGTGTGTAATTTGGTGTGAAATTTGAAACCTTCCACTCCTGAGAGAGTGGTGAGGACAACAAAATATGTTGTACAGCCAATTTTAATTATCAGTTGACATGTCCAGCAGACATGCCTGCAAAATGGGCATTTATGTATGGGGCGTAATTTTTTTGTGGGAACAGAGTGCCCTTTTTTTATTTTTTTTTCAGGTGAGAGTGGAATGTGAGGTACAGGAAGTAGGTATATTTGGGGAGGTAGGTTGCGGAGGTTAACAGACAAGACAAGCAAGACACATACAGGGGCAGAGTATGACACATGTGGGGGGAAACACAATTGATGAGGATGGATGTTTGGATATCGCGAGCTCATGAACCCACAGATGGCAACAGTGGAACTGAGATCCCCACCCATGGGCAGTTACCACTGCACCTTCACTGCCCAGGATGGGGCTGTGCTGGGGGCTGTATAGGATGGGCAGGCACACCCATGAGTTGCGCCACCCTCGCCTCAAGCTGGCGTAGAGGATCAAGCACAGAATGCCTGATCTCGCTACACACCACAGACCGGACACTATGGAGGGTGAGTGGATGTTCTCGTCTGGCCACGCTTGCAGAAGGGGGACGAGCCCCATCCCCTGCAGTGCTTCCACCCGAAGGTGGCACAGGACCACCAGAGGAGGTTCCGGCCTGGGCACTGGTGCCAGGTGCACTCGCCAGCTGAGGTGGGAGAGGTGGGTCCGCTGGAACCCGCCTTCCCTGTTGTCATATGTTTATCGGTATTTTATGACATTTTGGGTTAGTAACAAACACCATTCAAAATTAGTTGTAACAGCATGCATCAGTATTCCCATTAACCAAACACCCATGAATTCCGAACATTGAACAGCAAGCATAACACATGCATATTTAGTACAACAGTATACATTCCAACAGCATGCAGGGTTGATTGGTGGCAACAGGCAATCAGGTTTGGATATGTGAACAGGGCACATGCATCAACGTACATGCAGAAATGTATGAACCAACAGGACAAATGTCCATGGGAATTAATTGTGTATACACATACCCAGTTTGGTGTGGAATGGCATCATTTGTGAAAATAGGGTAGGGTGATGAAATATTACATTAACAACTTAAACTACCTATACATATGCTGTACATTCTTAGTAGGTGCAGATATATATCCCCTACATGTATTAGTACAGTTTCCTATATGTAACCTTAGGAATGTTGGTGATGGGAATGTTACTGCTACATTAATATACATTCCATTTTTATTCATACATGTTCATATCTGGCTGTGTTCAGGTACAGCATCCTGCTACATTTGATTTATATGGCTCTAGACAACTGTGGATGTTCAGTATTTCATACAACCATACTATCTCCATATTGCAAGGGTACAGCAACATATCCAAATTGTGGGACAGACACATTCCAGGTTCAGTACTTTATTACACACATTTCACTCTTTGGTTGTGGCTGTCTCATTTATTTCATTATGTACTCACTGCACTATAACTTTATTCCAGACTTATTACAGCTTTCTTGGTAGATTCATGCCCTCTTTCTCACACTCTCACTTGTTTTATTTTTACATTTCAGGATGGTACTTAATTCTAGGCATTATTAACATTTCTTACTGGATTACAACAATCCTTTCCAACTGACTCACTTATTTCATATGTCAGATTTTAAAAGGGATGTATTTGACACATGTCTATCCTTTGTTGATTGATTACCACTCATTTTCAGGCTGAAGCAGTTATCTGATATTACAATACAGGTGGAAACTCTCTATTTGAGACTTGTTTAATGTTTACTTCTGGATTACAGGCTGCATCACTTATCTAATCTTACAGTACTAGCAGAATCTTTCTTCTAGGCTTATTTGAACTTTATTAATATGTAACAACACTGAACTCTTTTACAAGCTGTTTCACTTACATTCTATAAAAATTCCAGCAAAATAATTACTAACCTGCCTGGTGGCACAACCTCACCAACCTGTCAGCATAGGCTCGCTGATTCATGGAACGGACACCTGCAGCTTTAATATAAATGATGTAATATTGGAACATACATCTCCATACTATAGGCTAGGATAAGTTCTTACATACTTAATTACATGGATACTTACTCAGTAGTGGGACGTTGGGCATTTGCCGGGCCTCCTGGATCCAACGGTTCAGTTGGTCCTGCTTACGTCTCTCCAGGTCCGCATGGTGGTGACGGACCTGTTCACCAGTCCTTGGAATGCCTGTGGTACTGGTGAGATCATGTGCCAACGGGTTCCACGCCTCTGCCTTGTATGCACCCCAGTGAACCTGGCCCTGCATGAGTTGTGCCTCATGATCATGGACTAGGAGCCAAACCATATATTTTGACTCCTCAACACCCCACTTCTGTGCTCTAAAATGACTTCCCTCTCCTGCACCTGCCATCCTGACTGCAAATGGGTACCACAATCAGTTATACTGTGTATTCCCGCCTATGGGGCTTATATATGCCCGTTTTCCCGCACTTATCTGTGATTGGCCATTTTGGATATTTATCAGCTTTGTCATGGTTCTATTTCCATTCATTCCTATATATATATGCTAATACTGCATTTCTCAGTATATCTGTCATGGCTTAGTGGTTCAGTACTTTGACTATGGTGCACAGTATCCTGGGTTCGAGCCTGGGCATTGTTTTTTTTATTTTACTACTGTCTAGACAGGCTAGGAGGTGTGTCTGTGTAAAGGCGGCTTTGATGCAGCTTGCTCAACATTGCCCACCGGTAAGCTGGTTGGCACGGTGCGCAGCTCCACGCAAATGGCTTACGCTGGGTAACGCGTTATTTGGCTATGAGCACTCATATTACGCTGTGTGAAGCATTGCTCAACTACGGGTACTCATTTTAAGTGTGTTAAAGTGCTGCTCAAATCTGGGCACTCATATTACACCTGTTAAACCACTGCTCACCTGAGGGCAGTCATATTAAGCTTGTTACAATGCTGCTCACCTATGGGCACTCATATTAGGCTTCTTGAAGCCTTGCTCAGCTATGGGCACATAATCTTTTTTTTATATTTTATTGTGTCAGATTTATTCAAAAATACATGGCCCATTTCATTACATTTTACTTAAATTATAGTTTTATATATATATATATATATATATATATATATATATATGTCAAGGGATTGTTTAATGCTTATTTAACTAAAAATAGTGAATGATGTTGTGGGGGCTCGAACTGTGACTACCTCCGCTTTGACCAACGTCTCTACCGCTACGCTATTGCTACTTGGCTTAATTTGCATATTTAGATCTTATATGCTTTTCACTGTCTACTAACTGTGGCTGAGCGGAGGGCATACTTGCTCAAATGAGCACAACTATGGGCAAACATTTTGGAAATTAAAAAAAAATTAAACTGTTATTTTTACGTTTTACATTACAGTTGGGTTTATAGTCTGTGGGGGCATGTGTGGTGTTGTGTTCCTTGACATTTCTGCGGACTCGCTCGTGGGAGTTTACTTTCAGGACTCTGACTCTTCTGGGGACGTGTCCCTTTGTAGAACTCGGCATTTGGACACACCCCCTACTTTCCTACATGGACCGTGTTAGCCTAGGGTATGATTCAGCATGCCCTCATGAATATGCATGGCATGCTGATGTCATACCGTTAGACTGCAGCCTCAGTGTAAGACATATTAACTCTTACACGGAGGTTTCGTGAATCCTATCCAATGTCTTTATGTCAGTATTTTTTTTTAATTTGTATTGCTAAGTGCATTTATTACGTGCTATTATCTTTGCCAATGTAGCCTGAATAGTGGCTGAAAAGAGTCCTGGGACCAGTTCACTTCCTGGGTACCAAAATATACATAAATACGGAAAGGAAGGGTGGTGAACATGGCAGAAATAATCAAGCAACTAATAAAACACATTTTAATTATGCATCATTCATGAGATAGGAAACATTTCTCATTGAAGGCATTGGGAAGTAGCAGGCAGACTTACTTTGGAGTCCTACTAATTATCACCTGCACTTGATACAGGATATTTACTGCAGTGAGAGTTTTCACACCTCAGCATGAGAGTGTGGAGAAGGCCTGTCAATTCTTTTAGAACTACAAAATAATTATTTTACAAAAGCCTGCTTTTTATCTACTTTCTTTTGCTGGAAGTAGATAACAGCTGTTTATAGCATAGAACAGGCTCTTAAAGACACATAAATAAAGCTCAGTCAGGGAGACAAAGACATAGCTCTGTTACAGAAGGTGTGTTACATAACAATGCTTCACAGTCCTGCCATTTTATCTTAATGGCATGAGAAAACAACACCACTTCCTTATTTCTAGCATGACTCATATAAAGAGGACTTGAACTGTATTCTAGGAAGAAGGAATGAAAGCAAGAAAACAAGATCACATTACCAAGGCAGGCCCCATCATCTGCCATTTTGTGAAATACACTAACATTGTAAAACAAGCACTTGGAGTGATTTTGCAGCATTGAAACAGCTCAGAAAACAAAGACACAATAAAAAACACATTTTCTTAAATTTTAAGGTGGTGCTTTTCTTTAAGATAAGTGGTTGTAGTAAATCTAGATAGCTAAAATACAGCTATAACAGAAAAAAGCAAAAATAGAAAATAAGTGGTCCCTATTAAATCATCTCATTACATTTATCTGTAAACCGAGTTCCTTGCTATAACATACATAATGATTTTTTGTGATAAAATAATTCTTAGTGACACAAAAAAAACAAACAAACAAATAAATAATATTAACCATTTTTCTAAGAGTGACATGATCAACATAAATGAGCTATAACAAGGCACAGTAACCATATACAAAGTCAGGTCTTGGTGAATGCCAATATGATGGGTTAAGGGACAACCACACTGTGTCTGCATTATTAAGTAACAGGCTTAATACTTCCCCATGTATGGTCAAACTGAAGAGAAAAGAAATAATTGAGCATGACTTCCTCATGTTCTCATCAGTTTGTGGCTGTCCAGTGGCAAATGTTTTTGCCCTCTTTTTAAAGCAGTATATTACATAGATGGCTGTTTATTTTCAGTCACCATGGCATTACTGATTGCTTTGCATGTGATTGGACTTGAGAATGTAGCATATAGTGCATAACACTGCACAGCAATATTCTGCTTAGACACACAAGGCTGTGCCACAGACCACTGGAATGTGGTTTTTAGTACTACAGTCCACCAGACCACTACACAATGTAATCCATTGAACATTATGGGATCTGCTGAACGTTTTACATTTCAAATTTATGGAGGTGAACACAGCTCTGAGGAACTCTTTATTTGCTACAGCACAGAAGTTTTTTTTAATGCAGCCCTATCTGAGTAGCTTGCATCAATATTTCTTCCTTAGGGGAGTTTCTGCTATTTTGCTGATTTTGTGAGCTCTTTTTCTTCTAGTTTAGTAGGTAGACTCTCACAAATTGGTGCTGACGTATATGTGTTATCTTGCTCTAAGGATCTAAGCAGTTCAGTGAGGTTTTCCTGCCAATGACTGATCTAGGTTTGAATGGTAATGCTAGATTTTCAGAAAGATTGCTGCACCAGAAAAGTGAGCTTCAGTTATATAACTTAAATGAAGACAATGGGCAGGATTCATGATGGCTTGCACGGAGTCTGCGAGTAGAGTAAGACTCCATGCAGCCATCATGTCCGACGAGTGATCCAGGAACAGCCTGTAGGGGTGTGTAAGAGAGCTCCTAAAACGTCTCCTACACGGACAGGGCTGGGATATGCAAATTACCTCACTTGCAGCTGAAAGGCATGCACATGAGGTAAATTTGCGATCCAGGAAGCACAAACCTGTCCGAGTAGGAGATGTGTTAGCTGCAGAAATATACTCAGTTGACAACTGAGTACCGTTCTGCAAATAGCACAATGGGGCCTTGTCAGCTCCAAATAACAGTTGCATATGACTGAGGAAGCATGCCAATGGCCAAATATACAGCCATTGGAAAGTTTTCCAGACGCAAAATTAAAATAAAAAGAATTTTTTTTTTCGGCGATTTCCGATGTTTAAGCATAGCGCAGTGCCGCGCAAATGGGGTGCACTATAAAAATCATAAATTAAGACAATAAAAGCCACAAACATGGAATTTATGAAAATTGTTAAATGACAATGTAAGGGAATAGCAGGCTGAAGACAATATGGCCACCGAGTAAGGGTTGCTAAGGGGAGAAGCCCAGTCCAAGACATGTAACCAAGCATTAGTAGGCAATCCTATGTAAATGAGTGTTAGGATAATGAATCGCACTTCTACATAGCAAATGAGCACAGTCAGTGGAGTGTAGGAGTAGGATATGGGGAGGAACAGAGTAGGAGATAGGTGACATCACAAGGGGGGTATGTATGAATGTAGTGAAGCTCATTGGAGCACAGTGGCATGTGTAAGCTGTCAGTTAGAAATCATGGAAAGAGGTGTGTCAACAGGTAGGCCAGGGAAAGGCAAGAAATGGAAGATGTATACTGTGGATAACAGCAAAGTTTCTTGCTGAGCGGGTATGCACACGTATGTGTGCCTGTAAACCCGAGTAAGACAAAGTGCGCGCATGGAAGCATGAGTGCACGAGTATAAGCTGGAGTGAACATGCATAAGGTTGTTGGAAGAACTGTAAGCGTGTTTGCACTGGTGTGTGCGCGTTTTAACCTGAATAAGCAAGTTTTAGTCCGTCTAAGCATGTGTGCGCGCGTGTGAGCTGCTGTGAGTGTGTTTCCGCTTGTATGCGCGTTGCCCCCCTGAGGAAACAGAAAGGAAAAAGGAAGCACAACAAATAGTAGGAAGCTACCAGGGAATACTAGTAAAGCTAGCAGGTGCAAAAAATTAGAATCAGGCAATTACACAGGCAGAACACAAGCCCAGCCCAGCACTTAAAACTCTGCAAACAACAGTGCAGTTTGTTTCTCTCAAGAGACACTGCAACACTGGAGTAAGGTACTAGAAGTGAAAACTGAAAAAGCTACACTCAGACAAAAAATGCTAGGGACTGCCATTGCTGTTATAAGGCGACATATGCAACATGCTGAGGGTGGTGACAATACAAATGCTGCTGGACAACCCACAGTGAGTAGACGGAGAAGACTGTACAGGCTCAGGGTCACCTACCAGGGGTTACATGAGATGGAGATAGTGGAGCACTATAGAGTGGACAGAGACCTCCTGCAGCAAATTGTTGAGCTGTGCAGGCCACGCCTCACACACAGAACCAACAGAGGAGTACCCATCTTAGTGGAAACCAAGGTATGTGTTGGCCTAAGAATACTAGCAACAGGTACTTTTCAGAGACCAACTGGTGATATGATGGGGATATCACAGGCATCAGCATCCAGGGTACTAGACCAGTTCCTGGATGCCATGTCAGCACATGTCGGTGATCATGTATATTTCCCCAATTCCCGTGAGGTATTGGCCAGCAATATGCATCTCTTCCAGCAAATAGCAGACTACGCTGAGGTAGTGGGTGCAATAGACTACACGCATATACACATCAAAGCACCAGCTGATGAGCGGGGTAGGGCCTACATTAACCACAAGGGCTTCCCCTTCATCAACTGCCTGGTCATGTGTGATGCCCAGGGCATAATAATGAATGTGTATGCTGGCTGCCCTGGAAGCTACCATAATTCCGATATCTGGCATCTGACACAGCTGTACCAGACATTTGCCAATGGGGACATCCCACATGGTCACTTAGTGGGGGATGCTGGCTATGCACTGGAGCCGTGGCTGATGACACCCATCAGAAATGCACACACACCTGAACAGGAACGCCATAATGAGGCACACGCACAAACACAAAATATAATCGAGCGTGTGTTTGGGTTGCTCAAGTCACGGTTCCAGTGCCTGGACACATCTGGTGGAGCCTTGCAATACTCACCAACTACATGTACCCAAATTGTCATGGTATGTGCTATGCTACATAATATGATTCTGTGAAAACAGCTGCAGCAGGACCAGCATAGGCCTGGGCCAAACAGCCCCCCCACCAGTGCCAAGGCCATCACAGGCAGAGCGTGACTCGGAGGAGGAACAACCTGAGCCTGCCCCGGTAGGCAGAAGGAGGCATGCCCAGTATGCCTTGGCCTTGGCAAAGAGGCAATGCATAGCACATACACTGGCTCAGTAGGAACCCTGGAAATGATACCTCTCTCTGACTTGCACATATAGTACAAGGGATGCCTAACTTGACACTACCTGTTTCCAAACATGTATAAGGAGTGCAGTATGTGCATCTGATATAGGCAGCCCTGCCGCACCACCTGAGGCATGATTGCCATGTGTTAAGCAATGTAAGGTAGTGCTAAACAGCATTTACCACCATGTAGTATATGCAAACTTGATGACCTTGAGTATCATCCTACCCTCACCAAACATGAGGCCACAATATGAAGACAAGATGATCAATTACAACAATTGGCTTAAGTACTGGTGTCAGTGAGAGGGGATACAATCTGTCAGCCTGGGATGACATGCTTGACAGGACATGATGCTTCACTAGGGATGGATTTCACCTGTCACCTGTGGCCTTTTGGATATTCCCAAAGGCTCTTGTCACCCCCATAGTGCCTTTTTTAGGTAAGGCTCAAAACACAAACCCACCTCCATAGGTATCACAATGGATAGGAAACTATAAGTAATGCTACTCAATGCCAGAAGTCTAAACTGCAAGATGCATGCACTCAAAACTCTCCTCAGCGTGGAGAATGTTGATATCTGTGCAGTAACAGAAACCTGGTTCAAGGCTCCCAAGAACACCCTAGCATTAACAGGTTACACCTCATACCATTCTTTATAGCTGCAAAACATGGAACAAACTACAAAAGGAGGGTGAGTATCAATATTTTTCAGATACCCACACCCCCAATTTGGTGGCTCAGCATGAAGCATCAGAGACTATCCATGTGCAGCTAACAGTGGCTAAAACCACCTTCCAGTTCATAGCCTGCTACAGACCACCCTCCTAAACCCAGGAGCCACACTTGGCTGACTGGAGAACACATGAAAATATGAAGGTCTCCCCAAACACCATTATATTGGGCGACTTCAGCTACCCAAACATAGACTGGGAGCATTACCCTAGCCCCAACACCCTAGCCCAAAGGTTCCCAGAATTTATAAACCAAAATGCTATGGAACAACTTGCTACTACTCCCACAACAGGGGAAAACATACTGGACCTGATCATCACCAACATGGGGACTACATGCCCAAGACCAGAAGTGTACCCCTGACTGGTAAGATCAGACCAGAGAGTAATCTCACTGGATATTCACATCCCGATCCCAGCCCATGGCCAGAAAAACACAGTAAAAAATATTCACTAAAGCAAATGTTACACTCCTCAAAACTGAGGTGGAATCCTTCACAGCCCCTGTGCCTGTGGAAAATATGGCCCAGACCTCATAACCCTTTATAGACGCATTCTATGAACACTTTCAGGAATGCATGAATCATGCAATCACAAATAAAACCAAGACCCAATCCTCCAAAGCCAGGCATCCTGTCCGGTGGACCCCAGCCATAAACAAACCATACAATACAAGGAGGAAGCTACAATATGATAGATCAAAATCCCCAAAAGGGAAGGCATCTCTGATCAGTATCATTGAAAAACTGCAGCCACACATAAGATCATCTAAGGCCATCTTTGAGATAAAAATTGTGCAGGACACCAAGGATAATCACAAGGCATTCTTTAATTATGGTAGGAACCTGTGTGGGAATCCCCAGATATGCTAAGAAGTAGTCCAAAATGAGAAACAATATACCAAACCCACAGACATTGCCAACATCTGAGCTGACAGGTTCAGTTCAAACTTCTCCCCCCCCTCCCCACCAAAAGGGCAAATATCTATCCCAGCAGAGTGCTGGCCCCCTGACATGGCAGATGCTCAGGTAACGGCCAGCCTCTCCAAAGCAAAACACACAGCATCAATGGGACCAGACGGTGTCCTGGGCTGTGTCCAACATGAACCCCAAGAAGAATTGAACACAAACATAAAACCACTGTTCAAGCTCAGCCTTACCACATGATATGTACCCAAAGAGCAGTGTACAGCAACAATGGTTCCTCTCCACAAAGGTGGTGCCTCAATGAGTACTGCAAAGTATCGCCCCAGAAGCCTGACTAGCTTGGTCTGCAAAGCTATGGAAAGGATCATCATGGACCTCAGAAATAAATATATTAGGGACGTACAGACACTGGATCCTACCCAGTTTGGCTTTGTTAAGGGCAGATCCTGCCTCTTAAATCTGGTTGAGTCATTTGAAACAGTCACCAAGGCCATTGACGAGGGGAAGGTGGTCCATACAGCCTACCTGGACCTCGCAGAAGCCTTCCATACAGTACCCCACTTGGTCATCATAGATAAGATCACCAGCTTCAATATAAATCCCTATGTCACTAGATGGGTTGCAAACTGGCTCAAGGACAGAACCCACATGGTCATAAATGCTGGAGCCATGTCAGACCCCAAACCAGCTACAAGTGGCATCCCACAAGGCTCAGTCCTGGGACCTCCATTATTTGGTATATATTTCTCAGAGGTGCAGGACAACACAGAAGGACTGTTGGTGAACAAGTTTTCAGATGACTGCAAACTGGGCATCATAATCGACCCTCCAGCTGACACAAGCATCCTACAAAAGGGCCTCATAGAAACAGACAACTGGTGCCAGAGCCATGTCCTCAAGCTAAATGCAAATCAGTGTATAGTCCTCCACTTTGTCAAAAACTAAGTGCCGACAAATTACCACATAGGTGGTAATCCATTAAGTATGGAAGAAGTGATAAGGGACCTGGGGACCCAAGCTGATAGCAATCTCTCATTCGACAACCACGTGGCCAAAGTGTTTAGGAAAACATTTCATATAGCCCACCTAATCATGAAGGTATTCACATCTACATCAGGGGAGGTCATCGTGCCTCTTAACTCATCCCTCATCAGGCCCATAATTGAGTATAATGCCCCTTGTGGGATGTACCTTATCAGACACCTGCAGCAGCTGGAAAGACCACAAAAGTACCTCACCAGGAGGATCAAAGGGCTCAAACACATGCCATTCGCTGCCCGGTTAAAGAAACCACAGCTCCACTCAGTGGCATACCGCCTGCCCAGAGGCAATCTGTGTCTGATGTATAAAGCCATGTCCAACCTGGAATCAATGGACATGCTGCACCTTGGAAAATTAGAATCCCATCAAGCTATGCACTCAAGAGACCTGAACCTCAGGACTGAAATAAATAGGACATGTTGGAGTGACAGATTCATAACCCAGAGGCTCCCCCCACTCTAGAGTAAACCCCCACTCCAGGTTAGCCAGAGTCCCTCATTGACTCTCTTCAAGAGGAATCTTGATGAGTGGATGGGAGATTGTAGGTTTACCCTGGGTATCACTTCTATGTCACTGTTAGACAGAGGCACAGTATACTAACCTTGAAAAATGTCATGGCAAACTCCACTTAAAATGTGTGTTAAAAGCCAAACACACTCTGGCTAGGATTATAAATGCCCTAGGGCAGATAGCCTAGTATGAACCTATGAACAGAATCACACACACCAACTAATACAACTGTGGTCAATGTGGAGTAATGTTTGGCAATGTCCACCCAAGTTGGTGAATACACAGCAATGTTGGACAAGCCTGGAACTCATTCCCTCCAGTGCAACTTTTTTGAGTGTGTACCTTTAACTCCTAGTGGGTGTGGCCTGTGCCTTTAAAAATTAAGTTATCACCTTACAAATACTCATTGACAGAGGTCAAATATCAATATAATTGTTTTTGTCATCATGTATACTTGAAGATAAAATATTCTGATACCTTGTATGAAGCATGATTTTGGAATTATTAATGCAAGTATGAGCAAGTAATATTTGACGCCTAGAGGAGCAGTAGGAGATAACTGCAGAAACACCTGGAGACATCACTTGGATGTAATGAGTTAAGTTGGCCATAGCTGAACAAAATGCAACATGTTCATAGTTGCCCAACTGGTCCTTAACCAGTCTGGTCTGCTCAGTATGAACATTTAAATCAGTGATGGGACTCAAACCAATGATACTGTGCACCATAGTGAAAGTACTGAACCATTACACCATGACAGTATTGCAGTGTTTGGCCAGTATGAGAGAATGTTGCCAAGTCTTTGCAAACTATCACATGGAAACCCTGCAGGCACAGCATAATCCCTGTTGAGTTATGACACAAAGGAGTCTGGCAGTAAGAACACAACATGACTTCCAACACACACAGTATAAATGTCAATATTGGTCATGTTCACACACAACCAGAAATGTAGTGGACTCCAGATCATGACATATGGAAAGGTCACACTGGGCATGCTCACACACTTGGATAAATGAGACATATGTCAGGCAACAAAGCATGGAAAGCCTGAACTGGGCATGCTCACACACTTAGGCCATGTCTGAGTATAGCAGTCAGTCACACATATCTGGCAGTTGTATGTATTAAGCCAGGAACCTCCCATGATCCAGAAATCTGCCCTGTGCACACAGTTAAATGACAACAGACACATATATTAATATACTGGAACCCTGTCATGATCAAACATGTTACTCAGATACACAAGTTGTTCATAGAAACTGGGAAAGCTATGGCAATAAAGACCTGCAAACAGTAGCAGCAACAAATATTGTGCATCCCGAACATAAACATAGGTGCAGAGGTCAACACTAGGCTGTCTGCCCTAGGGAATTCATAAGCCTAGGCAGAGTGTATTTGGTGTCCACCTCCCCAGTACAGTAGCCTACTGTGCCTCTGTAAAGTAGGTCACAGAAGGCACCCTTTAAGGCTAGTTTGCTGTGCCTCTGTCAAGCAGGGACACAGTGGAGATCCCAGGGGTGAATTAACAATTTCTCATCCATGTGGCTGTATTTCGCTGGAAGAGGGTTGGCGAGGGGCTATGTCTAACTTTAATTGGGATTCAATTCCAGAGTGAGGGGAGCCTCTGGGTAATGAATCTATCCCTGCAGCATGTCCTATTTATTTTTGTGCTGAGGTTTAAGTCCCTGGAGTGTGTAGCTCTAAGGGTCTTGGATGTTATGAGGTGGAGCATGTCCATTACTTCTGGGTTTGAAATGGCTGCATACGTCAGGCATAGATCACCTCTGAGTAGGCGTTAAGCAACTGAGTAGAGCTGGAGATCCTTTAGTTGAGCTGCATAGGACATCTGTGTGTAGCCCATGATCCTCTTGGGGACATACTGTTGTGTTCACTGTAGTTGCCGCAGGTGTTGGGTAAGGTACACCCCAAAAGGTGCATTGTAGTCAAACATGGGCCTGATGTGTGACTAGCAGAGGGCCACAATGACCTCCCATGATCTACATGCAAACACTCATGTGATAAGGAGGGCTATATAAAGGTCTCTGCAATGACTCTGTCAATGTGATTAGCAAAGGAGAGGTTATGATCTATGTGGGTCTGTAGGATATTGCTCTGTTATGTAGTAGCTTCCTCCTTCTATTGTACAGCTTATATATGGCTGGGGTCAACCTGACAGGTCTCCTGTTTTGGAGCAGTCATGGTTTTATTTGGGATAGCATGATTAATGCATACCTGCAGGTGCTCATACAATGCATTTGTAAAGGAGTCTGCAGATTGGTCTGTATTATCCTCCAGCACGGGGCCTTTGAAGTATTCCACCCCAGTCTTCACGAGTGCAAAGTCTGCTTTTGAGAAAGTCTTTACAGTGATTTCCTTGGCTGGGGGTGGGGACAGGATATGGATGTCCAGGGAAAGTTGTTTATGGTCTGATCTTAACAATGACGGTTCTACCTGTGGTGTGGAACATAGAGAGTCTCCATGTTGGTGATGATCAGGTCCAATATGTATTCCCCCTTGTGGCTGTGGTGACTGGTTGTGCCATAGCACATGGATTCACAAATTGTAGTGGCTGTAGGGTGATGTTGTTGAGGGCCTGAGTAGTATCCCCAGTCAATATTTGTGTACCTGAAGTCAACCACTATAATGGTGTGTGTGAAGACCTGCATATCCTACACTGTTCCCAGGAAAGCCACGTGTGGTTACTGGGTATGGGGGGGTGGTCTGAACTACACACCAAACCAAAAGGCAGTTTTGCACAGTGGTAGTTGTATATGTATGGCCTGTCATGCTTAGTGCAGTGGTACCTACCCAGAGGTGTGTGTATTTGTGATGTATATGGTTACACCCCCTACTTGTGTTGTGTGTTACAAGTCCTGTGGTCATGAAGCATGGTATAGAACATAATTTGGCAGTGCCAGTGTGCATATGTGACCCTGAACTAGGTGTCTGTTAATGCACAGATATTGTTATCCCCCATACTGAGGGATAGTTAAAGATATACATTCTTCTTTGGAAAGACTGATGATGTCAGCACCCTATAAATACAGCAGGAGAAGAAACACCATCCAGTAATGCAAACAGTGTGCTGCGCTAATGTGTTTCTCTTAAGTATCATAACATAGTTAGGTAGGGGTTTGAATCCTGCAAGTGCTGTGTGTGTGTGTTGGGTGGCAGGGAGGTGTGTATGTATGCAAGTCTCTGTGAAAGGAATGGCCTTTTTGAAGACTGGGATAACACACTAAAAGATGTATATTCCTCTTTGGAAAGACTGATGATGTCAGCACCCTATAAATGCAGCAGGAGAAGGGAATTCATCCAGTAATGTGAATAGTGCGCTGTGCTAATGTGTTTCTCTCAAGTATCATAACATAGTTAGGTAGGGGACTGAATCCTGCAAACGCTCTGTGTGTATGCAATTCTCTGTGGAAGGAATGGCCTTTTTGAAGACTGGGATAACACACTAAAAGGTGTACATTCCTCTTTGGAAAGACTAATGATGTCAGCACCCTATAAATACAGCAGGAGAAGGAAAATTATCCAGTAATGCGAGCAGCGTGCTGTGCTAATGTGTCTCTCTCAAGAATCATAACATAGTTAGGTAGGGGTTTGAATCCTCCAAACGCTGTGTGTGTGTATGCAATTTTCTGTGAAAGGGATGTCCTTTTTAAAGACTGGGATAACACACTAAAAAATGCATATTCTTCTTTGGAAAGACTGATGATGTCAGCACCCTATAAATACAGCAGGAGAATGGAGTATTTAAATTGATTTAACTGTGTTGCAGGAATATTAACTGAACTGGAAGTTTTGACTCTGCTCTTCAGTTAGTCCCACCCACCCTCCCTGTTTTTGTTTTGGTGTTAATCTTAGTGGCCTTGAAACTGTCCGCTCCTCTTGTAAATTTGTATCTGGATACTCCTTCTGGGCCCATCTCATTTGCTCACTCAACTGAGTGCAGTGAGATCATATTCTGATATCAGGCACTCCTACTGTGTACAAAGAGAGCATCTGGGAAACAGAAGAAAAAAAATATTTTAAGCTTGTTTCCTGCCTTCCTAGTGGAAAGCAGTTTTTAGTACTTAATAAATAAGCACTTATCCAGTCATGTCTAAGGGTCATCTCTCAGTGATTTCTCCTGTCTACCTGATGAATCTGGGCATCTTGGGAAAATGCAGCAATTGGCTCATGTACACAGACAACCCTCTCCTCCTACCACCCAACACTACAACCTGTGAGAGATGCACTTATATAGCCAAACTGGAAGCAAAGCTCTCTTCACCCAAGACTGGACTAGACAGTCAAGAGGAGAAGGTAAACACTTGCACCACACCACACTCACCACATAGTCCTTCAAAACCTACACCACCAAAATACACACAGAAACACAAAACACACACCTACATTTGCAGAGGCTCTCAATAAATACCCGCCCAGGCATCAGGGACATCCAAAGCATAAACGCAAGCAAACTCCACCCCCAACACAATCCAAATGACACATAGCCCACAAACTCAGTGTGCCACTCAACCACAGCCCATAAGGCATAACAACGTACCCAACACTCTAGTCATAGGTGACTCTATAGTCAGGCACACTGATGTTCCACTCACTAGACTAAACAAGGAGAAAGTTACTGTCAGCTGCCTGTCAGGTGCCAGGATCCACCACCTAATGCATGCACTCAGGTCACTCCACAATAAGTACAAATATCACACTTTCATTGTCCATGTTGGTGTGAATGACCTGAGACATACCTCCCTGGACTACATGAAAAGAGACATGGAGGAGCTTTCTGATCTTGTATCCCAGGCAGGTATGACCCTAACCCTGAGTAGCATCCAGCCATCACCCAGAATGATACCACAGTACAAGGACAAAATGATTGACTTCAACAATTGGCTAAGCTTCTGGTGTCATTCTAAGGGGATCCAGTATTTGTCTGCCTGGGATGACATGATCAACAGTCCACGATGCTTTGCCAGAGATGACCTGCACCTGTCGCCCTTAGGATTCCAGATACTGGCTAAGACTCTTGCCACCCCTATAGTGCCTTTTTTAGGCAAGGTTCAAATGACAAATTCACCACCATAACAGGTACAAGCAAGCAAAATCTAAGGGTAATGCTACTCAATGCTAGAAGTCTAAACCTCAAAATGCACTCACTTGAGGCACTCCTTAAAATGGAGAATATTGACATCTGTGCAGTGACAGAGACCTGGTTCAAAGCTCCAGAGAGCACCCCTGCATTACCGGGCTTCAATTCATACCATACCTTTCGGCCACCTAACCCAGAAAGAATCACTAAAGGCAGAGGCGTGTCCATATTCATTAAGGATATCCACACCTCCAGGCTAGTTGCACAGCATAATGCATTCGAGATTATCCAAGTGCAACTAACTCTGGGCAAGACCACAATCCAAATTGTAGCTTGCTACAGACCCCCCACCATGCCCCAGGATTCACACTCCTCATTTCTTGATACACTGGAAAGTATTAGGGTACAACCCAACACCCTAATAATGGGCGATTTCAACTACCCCATCATTAACTGGGATAACTACTCATGTACCAACTCTTTTGCTCATCGTTTTCTAGAATTCATAAATTCCAACACCTTGGATCAACTTATTCACACTCTGACCAGTGGCAGCAATATCATAGACCTGATCATTACCAACATGGGAAACCGGTGTTCCACACAAGAGGTCAATTCCTCGTTGGTCAGATCTGACCACAAGCTAATCAGCCTAGACATCCACATCCCACCCCCAGCCCCAATTAGGGAAACCATCATAAAAAACCTCTCCAAAGCCAACTTCACACTTCTTAAGACAGAAGTGGCAAACTTCATGACACCCATGCAGATGGACAATAGGGGTATGACTGCCGAATCCTACATAAATATACTTTATAAGCACTTACACGAGTGCATGGGTCATGCTATCCCTAATAGAACCAAGATGTTATCCTCCAAAAAAAGGAAGCCGATCTGGTGGTCCTCTGCCATAAACAAACTCTACAACAGAAGAAAGACATTGTTGCAAAAAAGAGTAGAATCCCATGACTGGAGGAACTCCCTGGTCAACCTCAGTAAGAAGCTGAGATCCCTCATAAAATCCTTCAAAACTAGTTACGAAAACAAAATTGCCACTGACTCTAAAGACAACCACAAAGCATTCTATAGCTATGCCAAGAATCTAAATGGGAACACTCAGATCTGCTCTAAGTTACAGCATAATGGCACTAAATATACAGAACCAACTGATATTGCCAACATCCTAGCAGAAAGGTTCAGTGTTAACTTTACCCCCCCTCTCACCCCCTAGAGGGCCCATCTCTATACCGGAAGAATGCAAAGTTCCTATAATCACGGCTGCACAGGTAAAAAACACACTCTCCAAAGCCAAGAACACAGCATCCATGGGACCTGACAATATCCCAGGCTGCGTTCTACACAAACTACAGAATTAACTGGCACCCTACCTAAGTACCATGTTCAATCATAGCCTCACCTCAGGCTTTGTACCCACTGAATGGTGCACCATGACAGTTACCCCACTCCACAAAGGGGGAGCCATGATGGACCCCAGGAACTACCGCCCCATTAGCCTAATGAGCCTGGTCTGCAAGGCCATGGAACGTATCATCATGGAACTCATAAACAAAGACATTGGTAATCTCCAAACTCTGGACCCTACTCAGTTTGGATTTGTAAAAGGCAGATCATGTCTCCTAAACCTGATTGACTTCTTTGAAGCAGTCGCCAAAGCCATAGATGAGGGTAAAATGGTTCACACAGCTTATCTAAATCTTGCCAAGGCTTTCAACAGCATCCCCCACTCTGGAATTATAGATAAGCTCACTAAACTAGGTATAAATCCCTATGTCATAAGATGGGTTGCCAACTGGCTCATGGACAGAACCCACACTGTGAAAGTAACAGATTCCAAATCTGACATCAGACCAGTGACAAGTGGAGTAACACAGGGTTCAGTCCTGGGTCCTCTCCTGTTTGGTATCTACTTCTCTGAGGTGCAGGCCAACACAGAAGGTCTTTGGCTAACAAAGTTTTCAGATGACTGCAAACTAGGAGCCATAATCAAAACTCCTAATGATGTTGTCAAACTACAAAAGGGCCTCACTGAGACAAATACTTGGTGTCAAAGCCAAGGCCTGAAGCTCAATGCCAAAAAAGTGAATTGCCATCCCCTTTGGTAAAAACTCTGTACCCATGAACTACCACATAGCTGGTAATCTACTTAATGCCAAAAATGTGATAAGAGACCTTGGGACACAGGTGGACAGTAGTCTCTCCTTTAAAAATCACATTGTCATAGTGGTCAGGAAATCCTTCTACATGGCTTATCTCGTCACAAAAGTATTCTCATCCAGAAAAAAAGAGGTCATTGTTCCCCTCTACTCATCACTCATTAGACCCATTATAGAGTACAATGCCCCTTTTGGTATGTACCTCACAAGACATCTACAACAACTGGAAAGACCACAGAAATACCTCACAAAGAGGATTACTGGCCTCAAACAGATGCCCTATGCAGACCATCTCAAAAAACTACAGCTTTACTCCATCACATATTGCCTACTCAGGGGCGATCTCTGCCTAACATACAAAGCTATGTCAAACCCAGAGCTGTTGGACGTGCTCCACTTAAAGAAATCCCAATCCCTCCGAGCTACATGCTCTAGGGACCTTACCTTATCACCACAATAAACAGAGCATGCTGGAGGGATAGATTCCTGTCCCAGAGACTTCCCATATTTTGGAACAGACTACCTATCTATGTCAAACAGAACTCCGCATTAGCACTCTTCAAGAAAAATCTTGATGATTGGATGGGAAATGGGAAATTCACCCTGGGGATCACTTCTGTGGCTCTGCTCGACAGGGGCACAGGAAAATGATTTTTTGGCTAGGCTTGTATGGGCCCTAGGGCCGATAGCCTAGTACCTACCTATGAACCTATGAAATCATCCAGTAATGCAAATAGCGCACTGCACTAATGAGTGTCTCTCTCAAGTATCATAACATAGTTAGGTAGGGGTTTGAATCCTACAAATGCCATTTGTGCTTTTGTCAATGTGTTGTGTGTTTTGCTTTTATTATTGTATGACATATTATTATGACAGTAATTTCAATGCACACATCAGGTATGTGTGTGCCACATACAGATATGTACCTGTGACCTTTAATAGATCCTATGTGTGAAGCCTGCCCTATATGAATACAGTTGTTACCTTTGCCAGCATGTGCTGCAGCTTACCAGACCTTAGGCCATACATGTATGTTGGTGACAATGCAGGCTACTGCAGTGATCTGTTTCCTAGGCCAACTATGTGACACACACCCATGAAAGCTTTGATAGATTAATGTGGGTGAGGGTTCATGTCTGGAGTATATGTCAGACATGTTAAAACACAACAAAGTCTGTGAGTGATGGACACCCAGTGTAGGTGCATGGCAACTTATTTTTTTAAAGTAATGATTTGTTTATGTAATGTACTTAGTATTTAGTGGAGCTTTTCTCCTCGGGCCTCTGCTGAAAATGGACATGTATCCAGCCAGACTAGCCCGGTCAACAAATGTAAAATAAAATAAATAAAAAACTGTTGCCGATATACATACAGACACCTTCTTGCTTAGGTGATACACCGAGGGACTGCAGAATACCTTTGGAAATGTGAATATCACAGGAAAGACATGATAACACTTGTCCACATGTACACACCATTACCCGTTCTACATGAGGGGTGCTACCACCTACATGGTACTGTTGGAATACTATGTTAACTACATGCCGATGCCAATGCCACAGTTGCATTACAGCAATGCAGCATGGCTTGGACAACAGGTATCTGTCTGTATGATACCCTTGTGGTGGTTAGGTGTGTCATGTGTAGAATGCATTGTAGGCCACTGTATGTATTGCAGTCGTGGATGGACATATCCATAGTGTGTTGGCATGTTCGTGAGACTGCTATATGCCAAAGAGTATTGTTCCCAGGGATGTGCGGGGCTCAGTAAGAATGGCTACTGTTATAGTGTAGTACTGCAGGTATATCACTGACACCAGGTTCCTACATCTGTGTATCAGTTGAGGAGACACCATGTAATGACCACTGAATGTCAGGCTATGTAAGCTGTGTATACTACCAGAATGCAGACCATTGGCATTTGGAAACCATACTACCCACAGCATACTGTCAAACCATGTCATGTTCCATGCTAACCATGTTCACAAATGTACACCTGCACCTCAGTGTTGCAAACATCACACATGTACTGTCCACACCCCAACACATGCAGGCACAGGTACACACAACAGCCATGTGACACATGTGCAGACAGCACACATTGGGAATTAACACTGGTGTATACAAAACTGCAAAGACAAACATAGGTAATGCATCATGCATGCTCAAATATATCCACAACAATATCATTACACTATACTGTTAACAACATGATAATATTACTGCAGTGCTATGTAGTCACCCTGTGCATCAGCACCATGCGACCCTGTTCCTGAATCAATGTTATAGATGGCAGGAGGTGGCACAGTTTCATCATATGCACAGGGTGTGTACTTGGTTTGCCAGAGTCTGCCATTGACACATCCAACTGACATGTATGTGTGTGTGTGTGTTAGTGAGGGACAACAGTACAACATGGGGCAATGTTGCTGCAATGTGTGTGTGTATGTGTTAGCCATAGGTGTTAGCATTATGTGTGTGTGTATGCATGCACACAGTTCCACCACATGGCTGCCATATACGGGTGTTGTTGGACAGCCACAGACTGTACCTGCCAGGTCATACAGATCACTGTCTCTGGCCACGGACACGGTACCTGTGCCTGTCAGGGGTGCTACGGACAGTATCAGGTACTAAGCCAGACAAGGTACTGTCATCAGAAGCAGTGGGTTGTTGACTGGACACATGTCCCTGCTGGGACTGTCCAGAGTCACGTGCACATGGTCTTCTCGGATGGTCTAATGACAGCACAGACCCAGCATTGCTGGGGCTGGTACTGGCACTATGGGAGCTGCTGTGAGTTTGTTGTCATCCGCGATGACTGCCAGTTGATAATGTTGCTGGCATACGTCCACGTCCACGCCTCAACCGTCCTGCACTGTCCTGGCTCCTGGACATGTAGTTGTGGAAGAGATCTAATGTGTCTCCCCAATGTCTATCAATGACCTCGCTAATGTTACGGATGGCAGATGCAACGTCACGCATAGTGTCATTCATAGCGCTGCGATGTGCTCTAAGCTCCCTCAGACCCTGTCTGGTGTACCGTTCCATACGTGCCTGTGCCTGCATTACAGCCAGGAACATAGCTGAGGTTGAAAGACCTCTGTGGGCATGTCTGACAGGGGCAGTACAAACATGGATGCTCCTACGAGAACCCATGGACATCTGCCTGTGTGGTACCATGTCAGGAATCTGGTTATGGCTGCTGTGAGGGGATGCATGTGCCAATGATACCACACTACCCTGGTCAATGCCCACTGTATACTGTCCCTCAGCTAAGGACATTGGTGAGAATGGATGTATCGGCAGGATGACTGTGCGCATTGATGGGGTTGACTGCTGTGTAGTGTCAACTGGCTGACCAACGACAAACCCTGTCACACCTCCCTGTGCCATTACACATGTATCATCATAATCACTATCCCCAGCAGTGGCTTCAGGTTCCCTGCTGCACTCCACCAGAGCAACATCAGAACCTGTGAGAGGAAGATAGGAAACACAGTTTACAAATGTGTACATGATATTAGCACACATGCATACATGCACACATGCACACATGCTCACATGCGCACATGCACACAGGCACACAGGCACACATGCGCACATGCACACATGCACACAGGCGCACATGCACACAGGCACACAGGCGCACATGCAATCAGGCACACATGCACACATGCACACAGGCACACAGGTGCACAGGCGCACAGGCACACATGCAAACATGCACACATGCCCACAGGCGCATATGCACACATGCACACAGGCACACATGCACACAGGTGTACAGGTGCACATGCACACAGGTGCACATGCACACAGGCACACAGGCGCACATGCACACATGCACACAGGCGCATATGCACACAGGCGCACAGGCGCACATGCACACAGGGACACAAGCACACAGGCACACAAGCACACAAGCGCACAGGCACACTCCTCAGTACAGCAGATACAAACACACTCACACCTGCAATCCAACACATACACAATACTGTTTTAGGATGGGTGACAGTATCACAAGGAAAAACATCACTGCACTTATTTCACCATGCAGATTATGTGTCACACAGGAACATGCAGTGCAAGTGTAGACAGCCCTTGTTAATAACAGTATACATGTACTTGATGCTTGTGTGTACTTGTTCAGTGATTGTCTCCACCCTGGGACACAATGTGTACAAGGACACAACAATGTTGTGCAAGTGTTACAAGCTGTGGGTGCATAGATTTGCACACACACACACACACACACACACACACACACACACACACACACACACACACACACACACACACACACACACACAACACATGATGGTGCCTAGCAATGACTGCTAAGTGTACTTTTGTGGTCGGCGGAACTGGATGTGGTGTAGTAACGTGAGCCATGATCAACATGCTTCTTGTGGTCAGTCAACAATAATAATGTGTGCCAGACAGGCAGCTAGCATGCTGTACCTGATGTGCAGTAACATGACTACATCCACAATTACACAGCCACTTGTTACATGGGTTTATAAGGTGGCCAGTAGTGAGCATTGCCTAACATGAATGTATTATTTGTTCAAGACTGTTGCACAAAGACATGATAGGCCTCTACCCCTCAGGTATATTATGTGTGTTGCGTAGATGACAAGTGGGATACTGAAGGGTGGCCATACAGCAGGTGTCATAACTGGACATGTGTAGCAGGCTAAGGTGTAGTGTGTATGCCAAACATGTGTGTGTTGTGCACATGTGTATCAGGTATGCCTATGCAATGTCCAGTACTGTGTTGCCACACATGTGTGTCATGCTCTGTGTATTGCATGTGAGTGAGGTAGCTATTGAAAATAATGGGATATGCATAGTCTCACAGCAAACATGCACAGCATGCATTATGTGTAGGTGTGTTACATGTGCACAGACTACACCTCCATATTACATGCACATGTCATTAGCAATAGTATTGTTATGACACACTCACCAGCATGGATTGGCTGCCTTGCTGTCACTCCAGATGGACCTGCATAAATATGAGAGTGATTGCCAGTGGCCACAACTGTGCCATTGATACTGTGAGTATGATAAAGTACAGTAGTACAACAAGTGGCTTTCACAGGTGTATAGATTATGCTCAGAATAATAATCTTGCAGAAAAATAGGCAGGTTAACAGCTACACAAACAGTACACATCTCACACATGCATAAACTACCAGTACAGAAGAACAGTCAACTACAGATATGGCATGTTACCTGCATGCTCCAGTTCAACATGCTGGGTGGCTATGGCCTCCATGATGACACATGTTTGTGGATGTTACTGTTGGCCTGGAGCCACAACACTTAGGAGGTGCTCCTCCACACTGGTGAGGGGGGTGAATAGGTACCCCACCGCCTGTGGCAAGCTGTTGTCTGTGGATATCAGACGTACGCTGCCAGACATGTCGAATTAAATCACTGCAGTGATGGCGTACCTGTGCATATGTCCGGTTATGCATGCCTATGTCATTTACCCGACAGAAAAGATCTTGCCACAGTGCAGCCCTCTCATGCTGGTTCTGGCTGGTCTTGGAAAATAGCACACAGTAATTCTGCACCAGGCTCTGGTGGATCTCCTGATCCTCTGCTGCTGTATAAGGTGGGTTTCGCTTATGCACCATCACCCTGGAAGGAAAAGAAAAATATGTGAGCAAGTCATGTGGCACACAATATTCTAATGTACTGATATCACTTAACTGCCATATATAGCATCTGTCTGTCTATCAGGGGATACACATGTTCGATACCACATATCAGTGTTCAGCCCGCAACTGTCTGACAATGCCTGCCACACTCCATACAACAAACTAGTAAACACAAGCACTCAGCACACTGTGTGGGATACAATGCGCAACCTCACACTGGGGGTATGTATCAAGCTAATGGATGAAGAATATTGTCATCCCATGCAAGAATGCAATGCACATTTACAGTTTCAATGGTAATCCACCCTAGTCTTTGATGCCATACCCCTGCCTGACATATGTGCACAGTTGTTACTATAGCCAGCATACTGCTGTCACAGAGTATACATGCTGCCAGGTGCACACACATACCCTGTAACACACATGTGATTGCGCCCATGGTACAGGCATCATTACACACACATTACACATACATACAATACACAAATGTATGACAACACAGAAGAGCATTAACTGTGTACCTTATAGTACAGTGTGCCCCTACCTACAGATACCTATGCATGAGGTATGTAATCTGTGCAGACTACAGGAAACACACCAGACAGTGTTACCAGGGAATGTGAACATACACCATACTGTAGTGTTTAGGCCTACAACATCAGGTAGTACAACAGTTCATATGTGAGCTGGATTCAACAGCAGTACCACTTACTGAGCATACATGTATTGCTTCTGCCTATGATGGGACACCGCAGTCGTACACAGGGAAGTACGGCACAACATATGCCAATCTACTATGTTTGCATCCCGATAACTGACACATCTTTCTCTGGTCTCACACCAAGGACACCAACTACCATGACAGACACAAACTCACACTAAGCTCTCACACCTTTACAGACCTTGCACACAATCAGTGTCACACTCATTCAATGTCACATAGCTGGTATTGCACTGAGTACATGTGTGTGCATTGTGTCATAGGTAGGTACTATACTATTGGCCCTGGGTCTAGGGCAGCCTAGCCATATGCTACCCTGCCCTTTGGGACACATGTAATGTGATTTTACTTGCTCCTGTGAAATGGTTACACAGAGGTGACTCACAGGGCATATTACCTATCTCCATAACATTCATCAGGGGTATGTATGACATCTACTAATAAGGAGCCTTGTTTGTTAATGCTGGGTGGTTCACTCCAGGGTATAGCATATTTGTGTATAGAAACCCGTACCTCCAGCATGTGCTGTTTAGTGAGGTGACAAGGATTAGGGCCCTAGGTCATGTAGGCTGGATGGATTGTGAGGTGTTGCCATGGTGGTTGGCCAACTGGTATGGGTGTGACATAACTGTGTATGTCCAGCAGTGGTAACCTCTGTGTAGGAAGTATGCAAGGCACTCTAGCTGTGGTTTTGAGAGTCAGTCTGCATAGGGAATGTGTTTGAGGGCATTATCAGTGTTTGTTAGGTATGTCTGTGGCCTTTCCACTTGCTGTAGTTCTCATGGGAGGTACATACTACATAGGACATTGTGAGGTGTAGAGGGGTACACTGACTTACATTTCCCTAGCTGACACACCTTTTGTGATGACACATACCATGTACAGGGATTACAAGACTAGTGTGCCACTGTACATATCAAAGGGGAGGCTATTGTACACCTGTGTCCCATGTTCCCTTCTGACACCTCCAGTGGTATGCGGGAAACCACCTATGTGGTAGTTAGTGGGTAACATGTTTTGGAATGGGGTATGGTACTGCAGTATCAACAATGGTGTTCAGTCCATGCCTTGGTCACCAGGCACCTGTTGCAGTACATCTGCCCCCATGACCCCCTCTCTCACTTTCTCTTTATATATATCTATATATCTACACACACTTCTAAACATCCATTGCTGTACCTATACATGCACATCTTGGCACATAGACTGCCCAGCTTTCATGGTGGGAATATCACTTCTGAAACAGCTGTGAGACATACCATTCTGGAATGATATTGCACAGTGTTGTGCATAATGCATTATGCTGTCCTCAGGCCGTATAGCTGTAGCAGGCCTCACTGGCTCAGTCCCACAGAAGTTCACCACCACATGACATATACCTGAACTGCATGCTGTTTTCAATGCCACACACTACAACCTACATTGATATGTGCACATAGCAACCTTCAACTACATATGTATGTCCAGCCTTCACTAACAGTTGCAGTATGTCCCTTGCCCTATGCACATCTGCATATACATATAGATACAGACTGCTAGCACATATGGAGAGATCACAGTATGTAGATTATTAGATTATGTAGTTTACATTACCTTTGTCTCTAGCAGCTTTTTTCTGCTGGCTTGCTGGCTTGCTTGCTGGCTTGCTGGCTTGCTTGCTGCCTTGCTTGCTGGCTTGCTTGCTTTTTATTTTTTTTTTGTCTCTGTCTCTATATGTCTCTCTCTCTCTCTCTCTCTCTCTCTCTCTATCTCTCTCCCTCCAGTTGCTGCAATGACATTATTGCATGTGTGGACTGGCAGTACAGGCTGCTTTTGTAGGTATTTGCACATGTGCATGTGATGGCCTCTGCACCATTTGGTGGCCAGCATTTAGTAATTGCATGCAGCCTGCTGTGTGGTAATTGCAGTTCTCACTGTGATTTCAGGACACTGCTATAAAATGATAGGTTAGGTAGGCGTAGGCCTTTCAGTTTTGCAAGGTGGGGACCATGCTGGTTTGCTGTGGACACTGTTGTGTGAGTCAGAAGGTTGGTATATCTCTCATATCTAACGCTGTGTTGTAGCCACTGAAATGCATGTTGTACTGAAACCTGACTGTTGCTTCTTCCAGTTCATTCTTCTCAGTGTGTATGTTAACTCACACCTGCTAATGCTAACACTGTTTACATGGGAGTATGTACTTACCTGTGGGATTTGAGGATTAACTGGCATACAACAGTAGTTCTTGCAATGTGTTGCTATGGCTTTTGTATTTTCCCTTTACATTCACTCCTTGAATGCCTGCTATTTGTCTTTACAGGAATGTGTTGCTATGGCTTTCATATTTTCCATTTACATTCACTCCTTGTAATGCACGATATATTTCTTTCAGCACTAAGGTCTTATATGTTTGCTGTGGCTTGGTGGCACTTCATGCAGTCTGGTGAGCCCAAGGTCTGGGGTTTGACACTTACAGGGGTATTTTATTTTGCTGCTGAGCAGTACTAGGGCCTTGTCATACAGAGTGAATAAGGCACTTTTAAACAGTTGTAAGCAGGAAGCAGGAAGTCAGTGGGGATACCAGCTAGGGATGTGCAGGCTGGGTGTAGGGAAGGTCCATAGCTGCACATTTCTTTAACTGCAATAGCTGTACATATGTTTGACATTTGCTGTGACATTTGAAACCTTCCACCCCTGAGAGAGGGGTAAGGATAACTAAGTATATTGTACTAACAATTATGAATATCAGGCACATGCAGTGCTTGTGAACTGCTATACTGTCATTAGTATGTTAGATGGCTACATCCTTTGATATTTCTGTGTTGTACTCCTACATAAGGGCATGCTTGTGGAAGTAATTCTACAGCTATTCGCAGAGTATGTAACAGCAGACAGGCTGATATGCCTGTGTTTTTCTGACACTTGCAGGCCTCAGATACTCTCAGGTATATATTTGACCAGCCTCAGGGAAAGGTACATATCAGTGGGATACACCCGTGATATACTTCAGATATTCTGCAGTTGTGACTGTGGGATATTTTGAGCATATGCATTACTACACCATTTCTGACATGCAAGTAGTGTCTACTTTAACGTATTGACAGTTACCATTATGTGGGATTCCCCACCTTTCTACCTACTGTTAGTACATTTCACAGGGAGTCAGTGGGGCACAGGTAACAGGTGTTTGCAAATCAGGGACATCCCTGTAAATCAGTCACAGTTGGGAGGTCTAGCCTCTTACCTATTCAAATATGGCGGTGTTTATCCTGCTCTGATACTGTGTGGGGTTTGTAAGGTGCTACTGTAACATTATTACCTACTAGCATGGCTGTTTCTCTTCTCACACTAATGTAATGCAATTCCACAATAATTGCCAGTAAAGATACACAGAACAAGCTTTGTGTAATGGCCTTTCTATTTTCCCTTTACATTCACTCCTTGTATTTCATGATATATTTCTTTTAGCACCAAGTTCTTGTATATCTGCTGTGGCTCAGTAGTAATTCATGCAGACTAGTGTTTCCAAGGCCCCGGGTTAGAGACTGACAGGGGTATTTTATTTTGCTGATGAGCAGACTACAGGCCTTGTCATACAGAGTGACTAAGGCACTTTTAAGCAGTTGTAAGCGGGTTTGCGCGAGTTTACACGATGCTTAGCTACGCTTAGCGAAGTGCATACAGGCGCACACCCGCTGACTACTGCTTAAAAGTGCTTACTCCCACTAACACCCGTGCTAATTTCTTTTAAAGAAAAGAAAATGGGGAAATAGGAAAATGGTGAAAAAGGGGGCACAAAGAGGGAAAGACAGTAGAGAAACCAGCTCGGGATGTGCAGAATGGGTGTAGGGAAGGTCCATAGCTTCCCATTTCTTTATCAGCAACAGCTGTGCATATGTTTGAAATTTGGTGTGAAATTTGAAACCTTCCACCCCTGAGATAGGGGAGAGGACAACAAAATATGTTGCACTGCCAATTAGAATTATCAGTTTACATGTCCAGTGGACATGTGTGTGAATTGGGCAGCTATGTATGGGGCGTAATTTTTTTGTGGGAACAGAGTGCCCTTTTTTTATTTTTTTTTCAGGTGAGAGTGGAATGTGAGGTACAGGAAGTAGGTATATTTGGGGAGGTAGGTTGGGGAGGTTAACAGACAAGACAAACAAGACGCATACAGGGGCGGAGTATGACACATGTGGGGGGTAAACACAATTGACGGGGACATATGTTTGGATATCAAGAGCCCATGAGCCCACAGTTGGCAACATTGGAACTGAGATCCCCACCCATGGGCAGTTACCACTTCGCCTTCACAGCCCAGGCCGGGTATGTGCTGGGGGCTGGATAGGATGGGCAGGCACACCCGTGAGTTGCGCCACTCTTGCCTCGAGCTGGCGTAGGGGATCAGTCACAGAATGCCTGATTTCACTATGCACCACAGACTGGACCCTATGGAGGGTGAGTGGAGGCTCTCCTCCGGCCATGCTTGCAGAGGGGGGATGAGCCCCATCCCCTGCAGCGCTTCCACTTGAAGGTGGCACAGGGCCACCGGAGGAGGAGGTCCTGGCCTGGGCACTGGTGCCAGGTGCACTCGCCAGATGAGGTGGGAGAGGTGGGTCCGCTGGAACCCGCCTTCCTTGTTGTCCTATGTTTAGCAGTATTTTATGGCATTTTTGGTTGGTAACAAACAACACCATTCAAAATTAGTTGAAACAGCATGCATCAGTATTCCTATTAACCAAACACCCATGAATTCCGAACATTGAGCAGCAAGCATAACACATGCATATTTAGAACAACAGTGCACATTCCAACAGCATGCAGGGTTGATTGGTGGCAACAGGTCATCAGGTTTGGATATGTGAACAGGGCACATGCATCAACGTACATGCAGACATGTATAAACCAACAGGACAAATGTCCATGGGAATTAATTGTGAATACACATACCCAGTTTGGTGTGGAATGGCATAATTTGTGAAAATAGGGTAGGGTGGAGAAATATTACATTAACAGCTTACACTACCTATACATATACTGTACATTCCTAATAGATGCAGCTATATATCCCCTACATGTTTTAGTAAAGTTTCCTGTATGTAACCTTAGGAATGTTAGTGATGGGGATGTTACTGCTACATTAATATACATTTCATTTTTATTCATATATGTTCATATCTGGCTGTGTTCAGGTACAGCATCCTGCTGCATTTGATTTATATGGGTCTAGACAACTGTGGATGTTCAGCATTTCATACAACCATACCATCTCCATAATGCAAGGGTACAGCAACATATCCAAATTGTGGGATGGACACAGTCCAGGTTCTGTACTTTTGTTTAAGACATTACACTCTTTGGTTGTGGCTGTCTCATTCATTTCATTATGTAGTGACTGCAGTATGCCTTTATTCCAGACTTATTACAGCTTTCTTGGTAGCTTACTGTCTTTCTCACACTCTCTCACTTATTTTATATTTACATTTCAGAATGGTACTTAATTCTAGGCTTTACTAACATTTATTACTGGGTTACAACAATCCTTTCCAGCTGACTCACTTATTTCATATGGCAGAATTTACAAGGATGTATTCTACACTTGTCTATCCTTTGTTGATTGATTACCACTCATTTTCAGGTTGAAGCAGTTATCTGATATTACAATACAGGTGGAAACTCTATTTGAGACTTGTTTAATCTTTATTACTGGATTGCAATACACTCTTTTCCAGGCTGCATCACTTATCTAATCTAACAATACTAGCAGAATCTTTATTCTAGGCTTATTTCACCTTTATTACTGGGTTACAACACTGAACTCTTTTACAATCTGTCTCACTTATATTCTATTACAATACCAGCTAAATAATTACTAACCTGCCTGGTGGCGCAACCTCAGCAGCCTATCAGCATAGGCTCACAGATTCACGGAACGAACACCTGCAGCTGTAATATAAATGAAGGAATATTAGAACATACTTCTCCATACTATAGGCTAGGATAGCATTTCTTACATATGTAATTACATGGATACTTACTCAGTAGTGGGGCATTGGGCATTTGGCGGGCCTCCTGGATCCAACGGTTCAGTTGGTCCTCCTTACGTCGCTTCAGGTCTGCATGGTGGTGACGGACCTGTTCACCAGTCCTCGGGAATGCCTGTGGCACTGGTGAGATCATGTGACAACCGGTTCCACGCCTCTGCCTTATACGCTCCCCATTGAACCTAGCCCTGCATGAGTTGTGCTTCATGATCATGGACTAGGAGCCAAACCATATATTTTGACTCCTCAACACCCCACCTTTGTGCTCTAAAGTGATTTCCCTCTCCTGCACCTGCCATCCTGACTGCAAATGGGTACCACAATCAGTTATGATGTGTATCCCTGCCTATGGGGCTAATATATGCCGGTTTTCCCACACTTATCTGTGATTGGCCATTTTGGATATTTATCAGCTTAAAGCAAACCTGCTTTGTCATGGTTCTATTTTCATTCATTCCTATATATATGCTAATACTATATTTCTCAGTACAACTGTCATGGCTTAGTGGTTCAGTACTTTGGCTATAGTGCACAGTATCCCGGGTTCGACCCTTGGCATTGCTTTTTTTATTTTACTACTGTCTAGACAGGCTAGGAGGTGTGTCTGTGTAAAGGCAGCTTTGATACAGCTTGCCCGCCGGTAAGCTGGTTGGCATGCTGCGCAGCTCCGCTCAAACGGCTTATGCTGGGTAACGCGTTATTTAGCTATGAGTACTCATATTACACTGGGTGACACGCCGCTGAGCTACGGGTACTCATATTAAGCTTGTTAAAGCACTGCTCACCTCCGGGCACTCATATTAAGCTTGTTAAAGTGCTGCTCACCTCCGGGCACTCATATGCAGCTTGTTAAAGCGCTGCTCACCTACGGGCACTCATATTCAGCTTGCTAAAGCGTTGCTCAGCTATGGGCAATTATAATCCTTTTTTTATAAATTATTCTGTTGGATTTTTTTCACAAATACATGGCCCATTTCATTACATTTTACTTAAATTATAGTTTTATATATATATATATATATATATATATATATATATATATATATATATATATATATATATATATATATATATATATATATATATATGTCAGGGGATTGTTTCATAATTATTTAAATAAAAATGGTGAATGATGTTGTGGGGGCTCGAACTGTGACTACCTCCTCTTTGGCCAACGTCTCTACTGCTACGCTATTGCTACTTGGCTTAATTTGCATATGTAGGATCTTATATGCTTTCCAATGTTTGCTAACTGTGGCTGAGCAAAGGGCACACCCACGCAAACAAGCTCAAATGCGGGCAACATTTTTGAAATTATAAAAAAAATAAAAATGCTATTTTTACATTTTACACATTTTCAGTAGGGTTTAGTCTGTGGGATGTGTGGTGTTGTGTTGCTTGACATTTCTAAGGACTCACTCATGGGTGTTTACTTTCAGGCCTCTGACTTCTCTGGGAGTGTGTCCTTTTGTAGTACTCGGCATTCGGACACACTCCCTACTTTCCTACATGGGCCGTGTTAGCCTAGGGTATGATTCAGCATGCCCTCATGAATATGCATGGTATGCTGATATCATACCGTTCAACTGCAGCCTCCGAGTAAGACATATTAAGTCTTACATGGAGGTTTCGTGAATCCGGCCCAACTTGTTTGAATGGAAGAAAAATGTGGTGATTTCACTTCATTAGTAGACGCAATTCCTACTTATTAATATTTATCAAGTGATATGTATATAACAGCCTTATAGTTCATTGAAAGAAGACACTTTTGTTTATCTGACAAGTCCTGTAGAAGTTACATTCATTTGTTTAATATCCTGCAGACTATCTTACTGAGTCAATGTGCTGAGTTTATGTATGCAAGCCAGCAAAATCTATGAAAATTAAAGTCAGCCTGGCACCCTGGCTAACCAGACAGGCAAAACAAATCATAATTTAAAGGGACAGGGTCCTGAAAATGGACATGCAATAAAACTCTGACAAACCTAGGAAACTACAGATACATGAGAAACACTGCAAAATATATGATTAAAACAAACAAGAGAACATACTACACCAAGCTTCAAAATTCTAACCCAAATAATTCCCAAATCTTTTGGTCATCCAAAAATCAATTCCTAAATCCTGCACACTCTAAACCTGCACCATCCATTAATAGTCAAATAGGCAGCATAGCAAAACAATTCAATGCTCTCTTCATACAAACAGTATCCTCTTTACTCAACACTAGTCGCACATCTCCACCAACAGCTCCACAAGCAGACAAGTACAACAAGTTCATCTTCCAACATATTTTGATATCCAGTATTAGACCACATTTCTTCAAAGTTAAGCCAACACTCAAGTCCCAAACAACTTACTAGTAGACTACATTAAAATATCACCTGATGCCCTAGCATATCTAGTTAATATCTTAATAAACATATCCATTACTGAATTATATGATCCAAAATAGTGGGGGAAAAATTACATTCTTTCACTGCTCAAAGAAGGCAACTCTACTAATGTCATAACCTATAGACCAATAGGTATCCTACAACCTTGTCCGGACTTTTTCAGAAATTTGTTTAATCTCAGCCACTTGAATAAATCACAGAAAATAGCTGCCCAACTCAAACTCAGCTTGTTTTTTGTCCTCATCATAATACTTCTACTTCCCTTCTCAATTTTATCAACACTGTGAGCCATCATAGAATTGCAGGCTGCCTAATATTTGAATGTTGCTTGACAAAGCAAAAGGACTGTCATAAAGTAACCCACTAAAAACTACTACACAGGCTCTCCACTGCAGTACTGTCAAACGTGTTACTCTCCTGGTTTCAACATTGCATTCCCAACAGAAGTCAAACAGTTAAATGGCAAAAGGACATCTTATTATTCTTCACAGTATTAATAGGTGGCTTCCCAGGAGTCCATGCTTAGTCCTCTGTGTTTTAATACATTTATAAATGATCTTCTCAAAGCCAAAAAACATCCTACTGTAGTCCAGTATACAGATGATTCAGTCGTGATATGCTGTGCCTAAAGCCTGGAAAAACCTCAAGAAGCAACTCAAAATACTTTTACTTACATTGGAACTTGGCTGAGTGTTAGGTACTGTTAAACCAAAGGCAGTAAATTAATTTTAATTGCACCAAAATAATTCACACTACAAAAATACTTTTCATTATAACATAATCAAATTGTACAAAAATTGAACTAGTATTATATACCAAATTCCAAGGCAATTATAGATGAAAACATTAAATTTAACCATCAAGCAAACAGTAAACAAAAAACAAAAAAACAAAAAAAAACTTGACTATCTCTACAGGATTAAATATTATCTGACAGATAATGCTAGGCAACACAATGCACTGACCTATATCCTACCAGCACTTTCTGTACCACTCTCATACCCTCTAAGCTACAATCTACCCAGGGAAGCAAACTAGAGCAAAGCTATAACAAGATACTCAAATGCACACATAATCTACTTCACAAGACACACACTTTACAAGGCACACAATTGCCTTGCCCTGCAGCTGATAAACTAGATGAGGGGTGTGGCTTAGACCAGAAAGAATTAGCTTCTTAGTTCAATCTCACTCGTTACTCTGTGATTTTGCTATAAAGCAAATAGAAAATGAAGAGTTGGGCAGCACAACTCAAAGGCAAATGGCAGGAACACCATTTCAAAGAAAAAATGCACTGCTTGCTCAACTTAAGAAGCAAACTCAGAAGAAAACTTGATCCAGCTGTTTGAGCATCTTTCAGTATATGGCATGGAGGTTTACTATTCAGCTGTGTGGCATACTCAGGAGGCACTTACCAGACTGCAAGGACAAATTGCCACTGCATTAGAGTAGAACAAATAAGAGGAAAAAAGATGAATCAGTTAGATGTCAAGAACAGATAGAAAAATGCATATGTGACAGCTGAAACTGGACGATTTAGAAAACAGAAGCCAGAGGTATAAAGTCTAAATTACTGCTGTACCTGAAAGAGTAAATGCTCAGGAATTGCTAGAATATGTGGAAGGTATGATCAGAGATGTGCCAAAAGTTCTATCTAAGTTTGAATTCAGAATAGAAAGAATTCACATCCTCGGATGTCTTTGTGGAGGGCTTTTCTGCAGACTTATATCAATATCATAAGGAAGCAGTGTCTCTGAAGAGGAAATGACCTTCTCCACTCTGGTCATTTACCCATCTACAGTATTGGAAACAGCATAGGACACAGTGAGGAGATTAATAGATATTCCTGACACATGGCACTTTTACAAAGAAGAGAAGGAAAAAGAGATAAAGGCCATTGGAGAAGTTTGGAAATATTATCACATAAAAAGAAATGGAACAGTAGGCAAATAAGTCCAGAAAAAAAAGAGATGCGGGTTATGCCCAGTCAGTGAGGAAAAATGCCAAGAAGGATGGAGATCAAAAGATAGCAAGGCAAGAAACTATTTGGAAAAATTAAAAAGGATCATGAGCTTGAAAGACAGCAAAGGCATGCCAGAAAGGACATTTAAAGATAATATAACTACTGAGAGGAGTGCAGTAATAGATAATGACAGTATTATGACACAGACAGATGCTCAATAAAAGTTGGCAGTGGAAGGCACATCTCCTAGTAAAAAAAAGCAGAAACCACAATGAATAGCAAGGCTACACGACAATCCATGATACAAAAGAGTAATATATGGTGATCAACAACAGTGGAGGGAAGACAGATGTGACTGTGATATAAGAGTATTGCTGGAATACTAGAGACAGACTTCAGAGACTTCTTCATAGAGCTGCTTCACCAGTTTCCAGCTGTGACAACACTCAACAGATGCAGAAAGAGAGGAATACATGAGAGTAAGTGTAAAACAGACACTGGTTTATCAGCAGTGGTTAAACTGATATACAAGTTGCAACTGGAGTTCATGTACTATGTACAGACATTAATGCATATGTGAAAGAGTGGTACTGGACAATATATAAAACATATGCACTTTAGACAGGCATATCCAGCTATTCTGAAGAACTTACAACATTAGGATTTTAATACTTCATCTGCTTAATGATTATGGCTCTTATTCTTTGCTAGACATGTTTATATTAGCATTTTTTACAATAATGTTCTTATTGTAAAAGAATATTGGAAAAAATAAAAATGTTATACAATAGCATGATGAGATGTGACATTTCCCAGATAAGGGATGATAAGGCATCTAGCTTCTTACTTTTAACCTTTGTATGAGTCATCACAGGATGAACAGAAAAGAGATAAAGAACCAAATAAGCTTTACATTTTCCAGTTGATTTAAATCATGGTTTCTTTTTTCCTAGATTTTCCTTGTTAAATTATTGTAAAACAACAAGTATAATTTTTTGATGCATGTGAGCTAAATGTATGAGACATTAAGACGCAGACTGAATAAAGTCTACACAGCACATGGTAGCACACAGTTTTGTATTCAGTAAGCAGTCTTACATGGTGTGTAGAGCTGTCCAAACATGGTAAACATTGCAGCATGCTAATTACAGCATAAGCAGCTGCTAATTAACCAATTCAAGATGAAGGAGCTATTCAACAAGCTATAAAGCAATCATGTAGACTGAGTGTAGGTTTTCCCTGCAAATTCCAAAACCTATTGAAATACAGCCTCAGAAGATACTCTACACTGAAATACTGTTAGGGGCTGCAGTTGCTGCTATACATGTGTTTGTGCAACAGGCACACGTCTATGCTACTGATGCTGCTGCAAACAGATCCTGGCCAAGAAGGAGAAGGATATTTTGACCACTATTAACTTACCGTGGTCTGCATTATGTGGAAATTGTAGAATGCTAAAGGGTGTATAGAGACACACTACAGGAACTCTGCAACCTCTGTGGTCCACAACTGAGAGCAAGAGCAAACCGAGGGGAACCAAATAACTGTGGAGACTAAGGTATGTGCACACTTATAGTTTTAGCTACAGGAACCCTTCAGAGGCCAGCAGTACATATGCTGGGGATATCAGAGGCATCAGAACCCAGAATCCTACATTAATTCCCAAATACTATCTTACAACCTGTCACTGATTACATACAAGTTTCCACGTACACCCTAGGAAATACCAGGATGACTACACAATTGCAAGAGCAAAAGTCTTGAAACCCAACTTACCCCAAGAACAACAGGAAAAATACAGTTTGTAGAATCCAAGGAATAACACATAAGTCACCAATTATGAATGCTTTCCAGGCAGTCTTTACAAAATGTGTACACATGTACAACACAAAAGTCAGTCGCATATGATTTGTTAATCACCTCTGACTGTGCCCATCACTCCCCTGGTGGTGTCTATGAGCCATCTTAGAAGCATTACACCCCTGTGTTATTGACAGTATAGTACTTTACAACGCCATGAAATATGATAGAAAAGACTGTAAGGTAACCCGTTTTAACAATAATATTTGTAATGACAGTTAATAAGGCTGCCTATCTGTAAAAGTCAATGCAGGGCAAAAATGGCTATGCTAAGAGTGAAGTATAAGAAGTGCATACAGATGTGTTAGATAGCGGAGCATTTCTCCTCGGGCCTCCACTGAAAATGGACATGTATCCAGTTGGACTAGCCCGGTTAACAAATGTAAAATAAATAATAAAAATAAATATAAACAGCTTTCTTCATAACACGTGCACAAATTTAGCATGCACCTGAAAAATGCAAGCATACCTTAGTAACATCAGTCATCTGTGTTCACACAGGTCTTCTCATTTTCAAGTTTCCAAGCTACACTGTTTACCTTGCTAAGGTGTAGACTCATGCCTCTGACCACAGTGAAGATGCAAATGAGGTGTAATCTCATCGGAACTGATGAATCCCAAACTTTTGGATTCATATTTCAGATGTAAACATAGTGTAGGCACTGCCTCAATGTTTGTTGCTAATTGATTGTAAATGTGAATGGTTAGTGAGAGGGAAAAGAAATACACAACAATTCAGGGTCCCTTACCTGCAGTGGGTGTGTCAGCCAGGATACACTTGCAAAGTGTAGAAGTAATTGCATCAAGCTTTTAAATGGAAGTGAGCAGCGCACATTTATTTGTTTCTGTTCACTAATATCCAGACTCCCCTTTCTTTTTGAAAAACTGCATATTATTGTCATTTAATATTCTCATACATTTATGGGCAATGATACAAAATGCCTTAAAGACTTCATGTCTGAAATTACTGCTCAGGTAAGAGAAAAATGAACATAATACAAAGAGAAGACAGAGCTGTATCGCTGCAAACAATACTCATAAATGGTCATGTGATCAGTCATTGCACTAAATATGCAATTAACACCTGTACAAATGACTGATATTATGCAAGCGCTATATGTCTCGTCAATACTGTTAATGAAATGGGACTTGCTTATACTCACAATGATTTGCATTCCTGCTGTAAAGTTGTTTCCTTGGCAAAGAGGGATAAGACACCCTTACTATGTGCTGTAGATTCACTGGTGTAACAGATTAAATCCAGACTTGTGTAAAATTCTGTAATGCGTGCTAAAATTTATTTTGTAAAATTGTTTATGCTTTTTTTTATTTTTTTATTAATATTTGGTCTGTGCATGGCTTAGTGCAAACATGATAAAATGGATAAATCAAATAAATTTAATGCAATGAACTTCTATGATAAAGGCTGTATCAGTTATAAGGGTGAATCAAGTTTGTGTTTACCATGTCATAAACATTGCTTAGAAAGATACAACAAGGTGAACTTTGCCTGTCACATTTGTGCGTCACTTACTTTCATACAAACACTGTCTTATGGCCCACACAAGAAGCAGACAGAAAACCTGCAGACAGTAAGACAACAGTAGTCAATTTCAAAACAGATACATTGTTGCATCTTTTGCTTACCATTGCACAAACCCACTAAGCTGCATTGTGCGATGGTCAGCAATCTTCCACAACACCTGCAGGTCCCAAACACTTGCAGACATGAACTAGAAAGTAGACAATTTCAAAATGCAAATTTCATCAATTTCAAAATGCAAATTTCATTGTATTCTGTATGGTTTTCCACTGTGCAAACACACTAAATGGAGTTGCGCTACAGTCAACACATGTACAGAATAATGAATGTGACAGCAGTTGTAAGGTAAGGGCCATAGTAAAGGTGAGCCTGAGTTCTAATCCAGTTAAGTCCACACTTTTGTTTCTGATGTTCCACTTTACTTTATATAAAAGTTAACAGTATAAAAATACTTCCATATAGGAATAAATATCTATAGCATGTGCATTGAGCATACAAAAGATATCACAGATATATTACATGTATGACTGTGGGCATCAGTACAGTTTTGGTTGTACAATTACACAATTACAGAGACAGTAATGTTTGTCCACTCACTTTAATAAAATATAAATCAATGTAAACATAATCATAAATAACTATAAGTATGTATAGCATTGGAGGTCATATGAATTATATGTGTGACTGAGGATATACTGACAATTATGCTTCTGCAAATATAATTGTCTTTTCTGGCCTTGGATGGACTTAATACTTCCATGATACTCATACACACATGAAAGTATAAGTCAGATCACATCAGGGCACACACATATATGGTAACCCCTCAGTCTGTCATGTCTATTTATATATAATTAATGAGCATGGGCTGATGAGCACTTCTTCTGTGGCAAGGATGAAGAATAACTTATGTGAACAAATATAATTTGTCTTTGTTGCATAGGTTTAAATCCCACATTGTACAAATTAATTTTATCAGTGTGCAAAGGCACACAAAAATGTGTCAGGTCATATAATTTATTCCCCCAATAAGTCTGCAAAGTTAAATCAACTAACAGATACAGCAGCATCCAAACCAAAAACTAATGCCAATTATCACATTACCCTTCTTAGTTCATAAACTGTTTTCATCCCTGTTCGGCACTGTAGCTCTCTACTTAATATCATGCAAACATGGTTGGCATGTTTTCTTTGGGGGAGGTGCACAGTACCATTAAATGTAATAACATCAAAATTAGTGTGAAAACACTCTTAACTATTGTTGTTTGTCCTGAGTGGACATGTTTGGAGGTAGAAGAGAATTTATGGCTCAAAGGCAGAGTGTCGAGGAGTACATAATTTTTATTGGAATCCTTGTAAGGTGCCACAGCCAAAGGCTGCTGCAGGGAGATTATACCAGGTTTCAGTACAAATATGAGGCTTGGAGTAATTTTGCCAAGGCTGTCTCCAGTGCAACTGGCATTCCACGCATTGAAGACACTACTTTAATGACTTCAAAAGGTGCAAGCAGAGTGCATTCAACCTGTGGCTGGATGAGGCTAGGACTGCTGACATCCCACAGTTGTATAAATATACAGATAAAGAGAATTTAAATTAGATGTAAAGCTGCATATAGGCAAGACTGGTATGCATACTGTTCTTCTCTTGTTCTCTCCTTTTCATTCTACACCCAACCTGGAGATAACAGTGAACAGGGAAGCCCATGCTGAGCATTTAGACAGAATGAGGGAAACATGGGGTTTGTATGCAGCACAAATTAATATTATTTTACCTAAAGTATTGCTTTTGTGTACATTTTAGCACCTTAAGCAGGCATACCATAACTGTAAAATCAGACATGCATGCATCAGTCTGTAGTACAAGCCAATTGTAGGAGTCAATTGTAATACTGTAGTCAGACGTTGTAGGTTCAGATACCACAAGTAAGAAATAAATAGTAAAATTGTTTAAAAATATTAGATAATTTCAAAAGAAGTGGCAAAAATGTTGTTCTGTTAACTTAATCTGTATTCTTTGATCAAGCATATGTGCAATATATGCATATTGTAAGTATTGCTTGGACAAATCATCAGTTATAGTTTGTAGTTGTTAAAAAGTATTCTTAAATATAAATGTAGAAATAAATTCTTTATATTGTATTACTTTATTGTATGTCACATATGATGGCACTAATTATTTTTTTATTTTTTTTCTAACCCAACCATCTCTCTTTTTTTATTTTTATATGTGTGTTCACCAAGTTTTGATGTCATCAATTTCTGACAACTCACTAAATGATTTATAGAGGTAGGCCAACCACTGTGGCTCAGCCTGCCCCAACTCCAATGGCTCCTGCATTAATGCCCAGCACATTGAGAACCCATCCTGGCAGTACTGCCTCTGCTGCCCGTCCACAGCTTGGGCCTTCCACATTACCCTGCCAGCTGGTACAGCAGTACTCTCTGGGAGTATTGGCAGATGTAGGGATTTTGTCACCCACCAGGAGATGACAGGCTGTATGTGTGAGGTTGTGGAGAGCACCACTGGTGCATGCCTCCACCAAATGAAGAGTATGCTCTCTATTATGCTGTGTAAACAAAGATGTCAGGCACTCCAACAGCCAGTGCAGTGAGGAGACAGTGATGACAGTTCTGCAAATGAGGACTAGATTTTCACTGTCCCCACGATTGATGGACATAGGCATCCAGTATCCACAACCTGTTATGTCCCCTCACTGTCTGTGTCATGTCGTTTGTTCTGTTTGTCTGCATCTGTTTCCTCACCTACTTTACTTACCTGACCCAGAAATACCTATGTCCCGTAACCAACATTCCTCTCTTACTGAAATAAAAAAAATCATAGATGGGCATGTGTTCCAACAAAAAAAAATATCATCCCATACATAGCTCTCCACTTTGCATGTGTCTTCTTGACACAGTTGATTCGGTCCAATTGGCTATGAAACATGATTGTGTTGTTGTCACCTCTCTTTCTTGAGGTGACAGTCCAAATTCAGCCAATACTCTACACATATTTTCATTTCACACTGTTGAAGAAGTGGATAACTATAGTTCTTTCCTACCTCCCTCTTTCACATTTCTATACTCCTTTCCCTTTGTTCTACCCCCTGCATGTCCCCATTTCACTATTTTCTTATCTACCCCATTTTAATACTTTTAACCTGGTCAGAAAAATAGAATCACACACCACAGACTTGGCAGAAATAGGTCTTAATGAAGGCCTTCACTTTTTGTCCTCTGTGTTTGCATGGAGTTTTGCATCATGCACCAATGCCAGGTGACATTGGATGGCTCTTCACATCCTATGGCATGGTGCAGTTACCTCTGCATAATGCTGCTTAAACCTGTTGCACTATGGAAACACAAAGGTAAAGTAAATAAACAATTATTTAATTACATTATGAATACAGATTTAAAATTATTAGATATGTCTAGATTGGAACTCTGTATCATATGGTCTCAAAATAAACATTTCAATGCACTTACTCCTGCTGCCAGAGAGTCAGCTAAGCTGCAGGTTTGTTTCTTCCACTCAGTACTGCCCAAAGTTCTGACTACAGTGCTTCTCCACTTAGCAAGTTTGCACAGAGGAAACCAAATCAATAGAACCCATATAATTTTATCAATGAAGCAAAGGCCCATGTTTCCTTGTAGCTTAACTATGCACAAATGGGAAAGCAGTATAAATACTTTTTTAAGGTTAGACAATTTATGACACAACACTTCCCATATGAACTGTTAATGAACACCATAGTATCTGTTAGATGTGTCTTCCATAGCCAATATGGATACATATTTCTCAAGTTCAAGTAGGAGACCTTAAATGTGTATCTTGCATGTATAAACACTTTGCCATCAATTGCTCAAACCCGCTGCTTGGCGATGCACTGTGGAAAGTGAGCATAAGCATGTTTTACTTATGTTTACTCCCTACTTAGTTTTCATCACATTAAAGTACACGTAAAAACACAACTAAAGGGAAGTCACTTTTTAAGGACAAAACACATATTTACACTGTATTCATGTTTTGCCTGCACCCATGTACTTGAAATTGGGTCTCTCAGTGCAATCCTATGGAATACAAATATTCTGACAGTTGTACATGCCTACACATCCATTTAATTTAGACTTCCAGACATCTTCTCTCAAACAATGATAATGAAGTCATACACTATAAATTATCCTGTAGAATTATAAAAGTCAGACTTGTTCCATGGTGCTTGTGTTAAGTACTGAGTTCTGTAGCTGGTGCACCTAGTTAGTTAGGGGGTTCTAATCTCACTGTGGTCACCTTGTGTGTGTGTCTAGTCAGAAGAGTGTAACTGTGTATCCTACAGTCATCAGTGCTATCCAGTGGAGTACAAGCATTTTGACAGTTGTACATGCCTACACATCCATTTAATTCATACCTCCCAACATCTTCTTTCAAACATCCAGCGGTGATGCCTTCCACTATAAATTGCCCTGCAGCATTTTAAAATTCAGACTTGTGCTGTGGAGCTTGCATTAAATACTGAGTTCTGTAGTTAATGTACTTAGATAGAGGTTCTAGTCTCACTATGGTCCACGTATGTGTATGTGTGTCTAGTCAGAAGAATGTGACTGTGTATCCTACCATCAGCAACACAGCCCCATTGAGTGCAAATATTTTGACATTTGTACATGGCTAGCTATCCATTTCATGTCATCCACTAAAAATTGTCCAGCAGTATTATAAAAGTTAGGCTTGTGTCATGGTGCTTGCATTAAATACTGAGTTCTCTAGTCAGTGTACTTAGTTAGATAGAGGTTCTAATCTCACTGTGATTAGTGTGTGTGTGTGTGTGTGTGTGTGTGTGTGTGTGTGTGTGTGTGTGTGTGTGTGTGTGTGTGTGTGTGTGTGTTCACTTTGTTGACATTTGAGATAGCATTTTATACCAGTACATGGGACACTGCTATAACCATCTTCTTCACACCACACACTACTGAGTCATCAGTTATAAAGTGTTGTCTGATACTATAAAAGGTACACTTATGTTGTGGTGTTTGCATTACGTAGTGTCCTCTATACATAGTTAAGTATGGGTTGTATTCTCACTGTGGGCAATTGGGGTGTTTGTGTTAGTTTAGTTCGTTGACATTCAAGAGACCATTTTACACCAGCATGTGGGACACTGCTACAACTAGCATTGCCACCTATCTGGTATTTTTCTGGACTACCCAGAAATCAGAATCATGGTCTAGTAGTCCAGAAAACACCGTACAAACTCCGGTATTATATGTATTTGAATAGACAGAATGCCAGAGTCTTTTTTTTTAAAAGCAGGCATGGGATACTTTTCAATTCATGTACATCACTAACAGGATGTGTTTAATACTGGAACTTTTTAAACAAGGGAGAAAATGTATAGGAAGATATTCCACCTTGAGATGACGTAAGCATTTATGTCATAAAATGGGTGGGAGAGAGGGTGCTGTGGGCAGGGAAACAGGCAGAAAGAAGCAGGGTTGTAGGAAATGCAAGGGGGTGTGACTCTGGTCTGATTTTCACCACATAGAAAGGTGGCAACCCTAGCTACTGCCATCTTGTTCTCACCAGACACTGCTGATGTCATCAGTTATAAAGTGTTGCCCCACTCTATAAAAGGCACACGTGCTGTGGTGCTTGTGTTAATTACTGTGTTTTGTAAATATTTAGATAGAGGTTCTACTTTCACTGTAGTCAACAGTGTGTGCATTCAGCAATAACTATGATGACAATTTAGAATGATTTGTGAGTTCACAGCTATGTCAAATCCTCCTCTGAACATGTTATTATAGCATACAATGATTATGTCATCCAGTGTAACATGCACCCTAGCATTATGTAAGACAAACCTTTGCTGTGGCAGTAACATTAACTACTGTGTTTGCAAGCTACTTTACCTACACATATAGCTGTACTAATTTGACAGCAGGCATGCTGCATGCCTATGCATACAACTATCACTTTTGAAACAATTTTACATAAGGATGTGACTCCACACATAGTATGAGAGGAATGTGACATGTTTGACATGGTATGATACATTTTTATGTATATTGTTGGTGTATTAAGACATTTTGTGCTGTAGTAGAGCTGGTCAACCTTTTACAGAGTTCACATTCCACTATCACTGTGACACCTGCAGTATGGGACATCTGTGCATGTGTCTACATACCATTTTTAAATGTTCTGTGATGGATATCAATATAAATTCATATTGATCATATGGTCACATATGTCTTGTCTCATACATATGTTGTAATGCTGTGATATACACGACCAATGTATTGCATGTTTTGATTCAATTACAGCCTTGTGGAATTCATTGTATGTGCAGTTGTGTTGCTATACCCAAGAATTTTTGAGTGGTCAACAGCACCATTGCATGACTAATGAAGTTTGGCAACAAACCAAGTTGTCCAGGGACATCTTCATGGGGGTTAGGTTGTTATCAGGGGGTGTTAAGTGGGTTGGGGAGGTGAAAGGGTTAAGTGGAGGCAGGGATGGTTGGGAGGAAATGAGAATAAGGATGGGGAGGGGCTTAAGAGGTTTAGCCTAGTGTAGCTGGGTTAAGCAAGCATATTTTGGCATGAACTTGCTACTGCAAGTATCATATTAATGATGACCTGTTGGTGCAGGTAGGCCTCGGGCTACTGTTAGGAACTGGTAGTGAAGGAGTGCATATAGAGAAGGGATGTTTGGTTGTGGTTGGCATAGTCTTGGTTTATTTGGTGAGTAGTAGCTCTAGCGAAAGTTTTTTTTTTCCATGCCCTGAGCTCCTCAAGGGACTGGAAGCAGAATTGAGCAGTGGATGCTGTGCATAAGTGTGTCTTATTAAATTGTGACTTGTTGTTGATTTATCTTGTTTTGGACTTTGTTGCTTCGTAAACTGCAGATCACCCTCAAATACTGTTTCTTGCATTGCCTTGTAGAGAAGAACTTTTGTTTCCCAGCAGGTGACAAGCCTAAGGGGTTAGTTTGTGAGTAATGGATACCTTAAAGGTGGGGGTGATTGCTTGGTCCTGGTGGTCTTGTGGTGTGCTCTGTTTGCAGCCAAATCCAATGGTAGTTGAAACACGGAACCAAGAAAAAAGATTTCAACTACGGAACTGAAGCACCAAACAATAATTCCAAAGGTAGAAAACTTTTATTGCACACGAAGACAAAAAACTGGTATCACAAGCGCTTTCACTCAGATGTTCCGAGCTTTCTCAAGTTAGTGCTTTGCTGTGTAGCAACTGCTTATATAGTTACTTACATCAATTAGACCTCTGTTCTCTGTTTGCAGCCAAGCAGTACATCTGTGGAGAGTTTTTTGCAGGCTGTGGAACCTGGTTTACTCTGTTTTCAGCAGAGTGGTAAGTTCTTGAGGGGTTTTCGTGGGCTGAGAGACTTGCCACACATGTGCAGTGTGTCCTTGGTGGGTGGGGGGAGGTGGCCTTGTGGAACGGCTGTGGGTTATTTGCAGGTTTTGGGTTTTCAAGGAAATCTAACTCAATTGCAGAAGGTTCATGTGGGTGAAGCGGTTGTGGGTTGGTTCCCGAAGGGAAACACATATCATAGTTTATTGTGCCACATCCCTACTCTATTGTACTTGATGCGCGAGTTTTGTAACTGACAGTATGGATGTTTTTAAATCAGAGTTGATATGCCTAATGAGTTATATTTTAGTACACCAAATGAGCACTGTTGTGGAGAGTGTATGCCACACTAGTTTTTGCCAAACCCATTAGGATACATTGTGGATTCCTTGATTTGGCTCTTAGATTTGATTTGTGCTTTTTCATTTCTGCATGTTTAGGTTCTCAACTTGCATGGTTGATAAGGACTGCAGACGGGATCAAATCCAAAAATATATGTGCAATATTTTGGTCTGCTGACAAAATTAAAATAACATTTTCTCTGTGCCTTGTTCTTTAGTTTAAGGCAGTCTTGATTTTTGTGGACAGTATTGTCACTTTCGGCATTCTGTAGTCATCTATGGAGGATTTCAGCAGGCATGTGGTCATTGCTTATAGCTTTTGTTATTATACATGAAGATTTCATCAGCATCCATTAACACTGATAGGGGCACATATCAAGCATTGTGTCTTTCTTTCTTAAGCTTGTGCTCCCACATTTACTCCAAGCTACAAGTACATCCTTCCTGTTATCACCTGGTCATGGCATATAGTGAAAATTATGGGTGGGATTAGTTGTAATGTATGTTTCAGTGAGCTACTGCGTAAATCCTAGTGGAATCCTGAGAGTTCAGGTAAACATTTAGGGTGCATTTTCTTCTGAGTAACCCAATTGTCATTTCCTTATTTGATATAATTGGTTGTGGTTTTCGATCAGGTTTAGGATTTTCTGGTGGGGTCAGTCTACTGTGCTTATTTTGAGGTATTCCTCAGTTGAAGCTGCGAATGGTCTTTCGTGGGCTCTGAGCAAGTGGTGTGACAGTTGTTTTCACAAATGCACGGTGATGATTGGAGAAGTGGGACTGACTCATATTTCTAAAATGGAGGTTTTTGGATGAATTCACAAATCATCGAGGGTGCTTCTTGAGTTGGGGGAGGATGGGTAAGTCAATAAGCTACAAATAAACTATGGGGTTAACAAGTCATGCTAAAAAAAGAAGTTATACTATGTAGCTGTATGATGCAGGATTGGGTAGAGGGCATACACAGTTTTGTTCTGTGTTATGGTTGGGTCAATTCTGCATTAGGTTTGTGATTTGTTGGATTGTCATGGCTAATCAGGCAGAACTGAATTCTCTACAGACTGCCAACTCAGTTTCGAATGCATGTCCTTCAGTAAATACATGGTAACAGAAGACCTTGGCACTCTGGTGGCTTTATTAGTGGTGGGAGCAATGACTGGAATTGGTCCTTGAATTCAGGGCTTTGTTCCTCAATTAATTTTGGTTTTGTCCAGTGATTTCATGGTACAAGGTTAAGAGCTATGGTTTGGGCTCATTGGCAGTTGCGATGCTAGTGGCAACAGCTCCGGGCTTTTCACTGGTTGGGAATAGCCATTATTAGCAACTTGTTGGGGTTGGCAAACAACAGTGTGGTCATGGAGTAGCCGTGTCTCAGGTTGACTGCAGTCAGTTGAATAATAAAAATAAATAAATAAAAAATAAGAGTGGAATGGAAAATGTAGCCTTATATTTTGATCTGGTTCTCATGGATTGGGGCTGCTTGACAGATCATTTGGTGGTGGAGTAGTCAATTCCTGCTCTTGGTGACTGGAATGTTTTCAAGTTAAGAGTGTCTGTTTGTGGGCTGCAAGTGCTGTGCTGTGGTAATGGCGGTGGAGGAGTGTATGGTTAGAGTGAGGATATGGGTCAGCGATACAGCAGTTGTGCTGTGTCCATTTGTTCCATATTATGTTGGTTAGTGTGCCTCATTTGGAGATGGAAGGTTAAGAGCTAGGCAGATGGTTTTACAATATAAGTTAGCTTGGCTTATACAGGGTGCTAATGGATGTGGTCTGGAATTGCAAGTTTACCTGGTTTGTGGATATTGATAGGTCCCTTCATGTGAGGGGTTTAGTTTTAAAATACTCGACTGGTAGTTACATTTATCTTGGGTATTTGATATGGTCATGGGAAGCATAGCTTCAGTAATGGCTGCTTTGTCATAGATGTGAGTGGTGGTGGTACATTCCTTCCTGGGTTGGCAGGATAGGTTGTCCTTGAAGATGTCTTGGAATGTGTGTTATGTATTTTGGATGATTTACATGTCATTTTTTTTTCTTGCAGATGGGTCTTGGAACACTGCTGCTGTAATTTGGAATTGGTGGGTAGAAGGTGGAGCCTTCTCTTTACATATTAGAGGGTTTACTTTTGTCCTTTTCTTTCTAGATGGTGGTGTGCCAAGTACCAGTTGTGGCGATACACAGTGAATTCGGAGATGATGGAAGCAGTGGCAAGTGAGGAGGTTACACATGGGGAACACAAGTGGGCAACAGTTACTGACGGAAGTAAGAGGATTTCAAAGTTGTTGAGTTTTGGTAGAGGATTTACACTGCTAGTTAGAGAAGCACAAGCATTTGAGTTTCTGATCTCAGGGTTAATTGGTTGTACAATTTGTTCTCTTAACCATTCAGTATGCTAGATTAACACTGAAAGTTATCCCTGCTTTTAGTGCTCATTAAGACATGTCAATGTGGATGGGGTTCAGGTAGGTGGAGTGGAGTCACAGCACTCTTAGTATCATAGAAAGTTGTTAGGTTACTGGCTCGGGGATGGTTACAAGCTAGACAGGTTTGGCTCATTTTCTGAGGGTAGCACTTATCATTCATGTCCAAGGAGATATGAGTCATAGTATAAAAAAAAAGGGGGGGTAGTTGGTGCCATACTTTGGTGCAGAGTTTGGCAAATACTTGATGGGGTGGCAGGGGTCCTTGTCAGTGCCTCCAGGTTAAGTAATTATTGGTATGTGTACACATAGAATTTATTGTTTTTTTCTTTTCCTTGCAGATTATTGAAGTGCAATAGGCATCATTTGATGGCTTGAAAAGGGGATTTGAAAGGTGATGCTTTGATAGGATGGATGTTCTTGCCACTGGAATGGGGCACAAGGAGGGTCTGAGTAATTACCTTAGTAAGACATGTTAAAGCTCTGTGTTTAATTAGTGGGAGCTGATTATTGCATTGGTGAGGGGGCAGGTAAGGAAGAGGTAGGGTAGTGGGGCCAAGAGAAAACTGTCAGGAATGGTTTATGGTGAGTGTGGGGATCCCACAGGATGAGTAGAGTCACGACATTCATAGGAGTACAGGAACTTATTAGGCTACAGCCATATGGTTCTTGCAAAGCGGTAAAGTTCAGTCCTTGCTTTCTTGGAACCTTGTGGTGGTTGTATTCACTCATCCAGTTGTTTGAACCATATGTGGGGGAAGGGCCAATGAGGTGTTTGACAGGATGCTAGAGTCTATTCCTAATGGGTGGTATCTTTGGGGTGACAAATTTGTCCCTTGAGTAGGTAGTGTTAATATTACATACCAGGTTAAGGTTTTACAGAATAGCACAAGGATCATTTCACTTGGGGTTGGGTGAATTTTGTAGACAGGGCTTTAGGAAGCATGGTAGGTAGGTGGTTGTGTTTGGGGTAGTTTTATAAACTGGGTGCATTGTTACAGGGGAGTTAGAAGGTTTAAAGGAAGCTTGGTTGCAGGATAAGGCAGCTGTAGGACAGGTCTTAATTACCTACTAGTGGTATAGTAACATAAGGAAAGAGACCTTTTGAGGGGAAAGGCCAGGGACAAACAGAGGTTAAGAATGGTTTGGTAATGAGTGAATTGGGGGTGTTTATGGCTGGGCACGTAGAGTACGTCATTGCTGAGCATAGGCAAGTCTTCAGGAACTAGGTCAAGGGGTGCTGGTTTTCTGCCATTTAAGGTTAGGACATTAAAGTTTTGGAGTTAGACTATTCCCTATGGTAATTGACTTGTTTCACATCCAGAACTGGGCAGCTGGTGGTCTAAGGTGATATGCTACAGCTGACAGGGTCCTGGGTGTGAGACTTGATACTATTTTTTTGACTGGGTGTCGATTTGAGTTCAAGGGGTTGTAGTTTGTGGTGTTTGTTTTGGTTATAGGTTGTCAATCCGTTCAGGTTGAGCCATGATTTCAGCTTTGAAGGAAGCAGGCTAAAAGGGTATGTATTCTCTTGGTGTGGATGTTCTGGTGGTACAGTGGGGTCATGGTAATCCCAACTTATTTAGTTTCATTAGGGTGTGTTTCAGTGATAGTATGGCAAGGTGGGTTTATGATGGGATTCTAAGGTGCTTTACGGATGATGGGTACACCGGATGATGTTTGGCTTGACCTTTCCCTTTATGGGAAATAGTGGGTTGAACAATTTTGGGTAGAAGGGAGGGGGAACAGCTTGGTCAGGCTGGTTGGTGGAGAAGAGGGATAGACTTGCCCTCTTCTGTTCCCCTCTGGTGTCTGGATGTTCATTTCAAGGATTTGGAGAAAGGAAAATGAGTAGTTGGAGGAAGCTTGCTGAATAGAAAAGCAAGCTGAGGTAAGGATGCTGCTTATTTGATGGAAGGTAATTCAATGAATGGTGTATGAAGTGAGATGGGATTCTGCTTCATAAGTAAAGTAAGGGAGCAGAGGTATGGACCCTGCTTGTTGGGCATGGTGAGTAGGTACACTGCCCTGATTAACATTACAAGGATGGCGCTTCATAAGTAAAGCAAGTGAGCAGAGGTATGGACGCTGCTTACTGGGGCAGGGTGAGTAGGTACACTGCCCTGATTAACATTACAAGGATGTTATGATGTGTTTAGAATCAATTATATTATGCATAGTCGTAATTAATGAATTTGGTGAACAAAGCTATGTTATGGAAATTTAATAAAGGTCATCAAATGTCATTTGGTGTGTTTATTTATGGGGACTGAGACAATTAGCATTTGTGTCAGGAAGTGTTCTGCATGAGCCACAAACAACTGATCTCTAATGTGTGCTGATATGACATTATGCTGCTCAAACATAGATTGCCTCTAATACACATATAGACATATGTTGTGCAATTGATTTAAATACATGACATTGGTACAGTTGTACGCTGTGCGCATAGTGCCAGTGTGTGGAATGTGATTAATGGCCAAGGCTGTATTTTGAGGTCTTGTCACAAATCATTTTATTCCAATGAATGTGTACTCTTAACTGGAATACACATCTTAAGCACTAGTCCGTATGTGGATGCCACCAGTCATACCCAACTATAGGAAATAGACAATCTGCTTGCTGACAGTTTGTCTCACACATCCCTGTCCTGTCACCACTAACCATCATCTATATATATATATATATATATATATATATATATATATATATATACACAAACACACATTATGTAGTTTTTATTCTAAGGAGTGCAGCTCATCTGTGCACTCTCTACAGCTAATAACACAGAATCGATGGGCCCTGACAACATGACATGACTCAAAATATGGACTTATCAGACACAGTCAGATCCAAACTTCAACACAGCCTCCAGATGGCCTATATTTCCATAGAAGGATGTATACCAACATGCATCCTTCTGACTGGGGGAAGATCACTTGTTGCATGCATGTATAAAACCATCTTTACTCTCCTCATCTGTGAGTTTGACCAACAAGTCCTTATGGACCTTCTCTAAAAGGACACAGGTAATATCCTGACAATGTACAAAATACATATGTGATTTCTTCAGGCTACATCACGTCTGTTACATCTGTTCAATGTCCTCAAAAGGTAATCAAGGACATGCATCATGACAACACTATCATCCTGCATAACTTGACCTGGCCAAGGCATTTGTCACAAATCCACACTGAGGTATTACTGGGAAACTGTCACAAGTGACCATAAACACATATATCACCAAGTAGGTAGATCACTGGATCACATATGTGACAGATAAATATGGTGAGGTATGTGAAGTGACCTATATCGAGAGTCCAGTAATCAGGTCTGTACCTCAGGGCTCTGCTAAACCCTTTTCTGTTCATTATTTAAGTCTCAGATGGCAAGAATGACTTACACATCCTTCTCCATCCAGCTCTGTGGAGGACTGCAGATTGTGGGCAGTCATTGAATCTAAGTGTGGTATTAGTATAATACAGACGGAATCACCATACACAGCCATGGAGACACAGAAGATGAAATAAATAATGGGGGATTAGTTCCATTATAAAAGCAAATACACAAGCTAATTGTAATAGCACACTCCTATGAGCAGACCAAGTGGGATGTAACCTGTGTTCTCAGATAGATGGTATGTGGAGTGTCCGTCAGTATGTGCCCATACTGGTGACTACTCCCTTGTGTGTAACACAGGTCCTGAGTATGTGTGGAATATCCACATCAAAGGGCATTATAGTTCAATAGAGCTCAGTCATCATCACACCAATAACTGAGTACAACTCACCATTTTTCATGTACCTCACAGTACATCTTCCAGGATGCGTTACTTACATGTACCTCATTTGCCACAGTGAGGTCACACACATCTTATTGGCTATATCTATGTATCCTTTTTGTTTCATAAACATTAGTGTTTGATGTTATGAAACCCCCATCTAAGCATTATACAAGATACATGTGTGATACATTTTCCTGTGATGCACACAGTAAATACATAACTGATTGACAACATTGATGGCACAGGTTACATTCATAATAGTATGGATTGTGCCATATACATGCCATGTACACCTGTCAGCTAGCTAGGACTGCTCCTAATTTTGAATACAGATATAACAGTGTTCCTCCTAATACCTCTGGCAGATGTTAAATTTTGAGGAAGGTGTGCTTGTTTACCCTCATAGATTGTTGACAAATCATGACAGTTGTACAATGTGTTCTTGTAAAACCATGTATGATCACTCACAATCACATGTGTTATGTCAAAGACATATGATTAATGTTAGTATTATTCTGATATTGTCCATGAAAGTGCCTGCTTCTGTCTACTGCTGTCTATGAGCCTATTACTATGTGTCCCACTTGGATGAGACCTATGCTGACATTGCATTCATATTCAGGCAATTAATTTTGCACAGCTTCACAATATGTACTTAACCCCTATTGGATATGCTGTCTTTAATATATGTCCTCTCTATTGTTCATGCCAGGATCCTTATATCACAAATAATCCTCTCCACTGATGTGTCATCTTGTGTGACAGTCACATGATATACAATAACTGTGCAGTACATATTGTATCATGTAGATATGTCATTAGTGTTCATGCTACAGTTGCCTTCATTGACATACCCTCATTTGCTGTGCATTACCAGTTTCACCTTTCCCCTGTGTTCATTCCGAAAATTCATCTGCATGTCCCTTTTCAGGGCACACACTTCCCCCTGACTATTTATTTATAATGCAATCTATGTACCTTGCTGATCATTTACAAAACTTTTATTCAGTATGCCTGAAACAGGTTTCCACAGTACTCTGCACTGTATATACTTTCATGTAACGCATTGGCATTGTATACAATAATTTATTAATTACCCTGGTAATCATTGTGGCATTTTGCGCAATCCCGCAGACCTAGTCTGCCTGTTGGTAAACAGGTGTACATGTCTGCAGGTGTTTGTGTTGCTTTACATGATACTGGCCATATTTGTTTACATTTAAACACAGTGCACGACATGCAATATGTTATTAGCACTGCTGCTCATTGTGAAAACATGTAGGCTTCGTACTAAGCCTACGCTAAGTTTGTTGAATTCCCAGGTATGAGTTTATTTAATAACAAACTAGTTTGTCATATTTTATGTAAGAAGACTTAAGGGGATCTAAAATGGATGTCTAAAAAAATGATCCACAATACATGTCAAGCATGCCATTGTTTATGATTTGTTTCATTACAGGAGGACCAATTATATTTGTGTTTGATGTCAGCAGGAGAGGAAAATGAAAATGTGTTCTTTTTCTCTGTTCCCACCATAATACAATGCAGTAGAACTTTCTTGGGCTAGGCATAAGGTCATATATTATGACCAAAGGAATTAGGATCTATAACAAAGAGTCAATTCACCAAACATATGCTGGGTAGGGATGAAGATGCGGGTTAGTTAACAGAGTAAAAGTGACTGAAGGAAACAGTAAGGCTACACACATTAATTTTTAGCGCTTGGAATGTAGTAGGGTGTTCACAGCCCATTAAACATAAGTGAATGTTTCCAGAATTAAAACAATTAAATATTTGAGTGGCCTAATTACACGGAAATAAGCTAAAGATTAGGGGAGTGTATAAAGTTACAACAGTAGCAATACCAAGGTGTAGTAAAGGATCACGAAGCAGGCACAAAAAAAAGAAAAGGGTAGTAATTCTATTTCAGTGGAGCCTAAAAGTTAAGATAATCTTGTAAGCTAAGTTTAATAATTTAATAGCTTAATAGGGCTATGGATTATGTGCAAGTGTATAATGCAAGGTAGTGAAATAGTGATAAGCAATATAACATTAACGAGTGGATGGGGAACAGAACGTTTACCCCGGGGATCACATCAGTGGCTCTGCTGGACAGAGGCACAGGGAACTAATCTAATGAGGCAGCTAAAGCCAGCACATTCTGACTAGGCTTATAAATGCCTTCGGGCAGATAGCCTAGTACCTATCTATGAACCTATGAACCTATAAATATACCGGATGTTGATGGCTTGATATTTTGAGGACCTTTTTAAAAAAAACTAGATAATGAAGGAGGATGATTTACAGGTCCTAGGAGGTGATTCAATGTTATACTGAATCCAGAACTGGGCTGTTTGCTTGGAAAAGAAGGGAATACAGTGTTGGGGTCAAGGAGTGGTTGAAGGGGAAAAAAGCAAGATTTAGTAGATATACAGAGAAAAATACAAGGTAAAAAGATAGTATCCAACTTTTCAAGAGAGGGAAGGAGTGCAGAGTAGTAGGCTGGATTATTCTCTCATTGTCAGGGATGAACAGGCAAGAATAAGTCAGATTACAATATTAGATCTATATATTTCAGACCATGTTCCTGTCAACAGCTGTATAGTAAAAGCAAGATGGATTACATGCTTGGAGATGTAATTGTTATAAATGGAGTACCGAAGAACAGCAGGAGATGTTTAGAAATGAAATGCACATGATGATATTCAATAACACTTGTGAGTGGGACACTCTGTGAGTTTTATGGTATGAGAGGAAAATGCAGCTTTGACAGTTTGTCTAATGGTGATATTTATTTGCTTATTTGCTTTATTTACTGGGAAAGTCCATCTGGCTATAATGCCAATTTTCAGTGGAGACTCACACAAAAAAGTCCGAAGAACAAACTTTAAAAAGCTTTGAAGAAACATGTACAAAAATAGTGAAATTCATTAAAAATTGAATATATAGGCAATATCACAAAAGGTATAAAGTGTAGTAAGTTCAAAGAAATGATATTGATGCATATTGTAAAATATCACTGAAGCAGGAAATTATCAATATAAATAAAATAACATCCTTACACAGTAGAGAGCATCAACATTTGGTAGCTGGAGTAATGTAGTATGTATCTTTATCAGGCTGATTTGTTAGCTAATAAAAGAACAGCTATGCCTATGTTTCCCATGGGAAAAGTTTGAAAAATTCACAAAGATTGAGTTGGGAAGAAATGGTTTAGTGGGTAAGAAGAGGAAATGGTGAATATTTGGGTATTTTTAACCTGGAGATTCAGGACATTTGCAAATTTTAGTATGATTTACACATAACTTAATATCAGGAGAAATCAATAAAGTTTTGTATCTGATTAAAGAATTCTATATATTAAAAGGAGAGCTGGAGCAGTTCACAATATTACAGATAGAAGCAAAATGTATAAGCAGAAATTACTTTTGGTGACTGTAAGGAGAGAGGATGAAAAGCGTTTAGTATGGGCATATAAAGAGAAGCTTGGAGATCTGGTTGTGGACAGACAAGAAGATAAATGCAGACAAATTTTAGATTCACCCAATCAAATAAGGGAGGCTTTTTGATTATATTTTGAAGGAATGTACCGGAAACATGAAGGGCGTGCATATAAGGATGGTTTCAAAGTCTTTTGTATAGAAAGACGTTAGGCAAAGAGAACCAGTTGAAGTTAAATGCTCCAGTTACTTTACAGGAGATCCAGAATATCATACAGAGCATAACGTGAGGGAAAATATCAAGTTCAGATGCATTCCCTCTGAATTTTATAAGTGCAGAAAAAATGAGGTTGCACCCATCTTATTGAAACATACTAATCAAATCTGATGGATAAAACAATCCCAAATGGCACAAGTCATGCTAGAAGTAGTCTAATACAGAAAGAGAGGGACGATAAAACAGGCTTGCCTAATTATAAAGCAATATCACCCCTGACTTTGAACATTAAATTTTTGGCAAAATCCTGTCAAAAAGGTTGAGTGGGGGTCTTATCCAAAATGTTAAGGCAAAAACAAAATTGGTTTATTAAGTGTGGGCAGAGTATTGATAACTGGTGAACTTTGATTAGTTTTCTTGAAAACCTTTGAGTAAGATTTTATTATGCTGGGGAAGTTTTATTTAATATAAAAAAGCTTTGATATGGCACATTGAGACTTTCTATTTGATGTATTGCAAAGGAATTTGGGGGATGTGTTAATTCAGTGGATTAAGAGGATATATGTGAAACCCACCTTTGATGTTGCAATAAATAAAGGAATATCTATAAAAGGAAAAATTTCCAAAGGAACCAGGCAAGGACGGGGGGCCTTTATCACCAGAATTGTTTCTCTCAGTAATTGAAAATTTGAATTTTGATTTTATGAGACATTACAACAGAAGGTAAGGCCATGTTTCACCTGTGTGCTGATGACTGTATTTTAATGGCTGAAAATATAGAACCAATAGTATTGGATATATTTGACATATTCAGTGCAGTGCTGGGACTGGAAAGGAATTGTACTAAAATAGAGCTGGTCAGGGTGGGAGAATGAGAAGGTTGGGGTGTAGCTGGTGATTTACAAGAGGTGAAATGTCCTACTAGCTAGGTTTACAAGCAAGCCATATATATGCAGTGGCAGTTATAAGAAACTTGTATAATCTTCATAAGAATATAAATAAACTCTAACAAAAGAGAGGTGGTATGAAATACACAGTGGGTATCAAAATAAATGCTAGCAAGATTATGATTCACCCTCAAATTATACATGTCATTAGACACATACCAATATGTTTTGGCCACCCTTTAGTGTAAAAGATTCAGGTCACACTTAAATAGTATGTCAGTGAAGAATGCCAGCATAGACTTCCAAAACAATAATTCCTAAGCCTACCCTCCAAAAGTGGATGAAGTTTGAGATATCTTCCTTTATAAGTGGTAGAATTTAATATAGCCCATTGGATTAAGGTGCAGAAAAAGAGTAAATATTATGAGAATGTAATTCTGTGGTTTTGCACAAAGAGAACCTATATCTGATAATTTGATAAAACTGGGAGACTGGGATTGATCAACTATGAGATATGTGCTGGAAAGCATCTGTCTACTAGACGATCAGGGATAAGGCATACATTAAAGATAGAAAATATCCAGGAGTAGCCACCAAACCACGATGCAGAAGCCAAAAAGATATTTTATTGAAGACAAAAGCTCAAATCAAATAAACCGTGAAGCGCTTTTCGTTTGATCTATGTCAAACTTCCTCAGACAAACAGCAGCAATGATGTCATTTCCTTATATAATTTCAAATTGTCAGCTGATGAACAATCTGATGATGTCATTTCCTTTTCACATATTGGTTATCAGTAATGCTCCATCTACTGGTTGGTTACCAAAATAACTGGATGTTTTTACAAAATTCATTAAAAAGAGCACAAAAATTCATTTAACAAAATTCTAATAATAATATTCTGAAAAATGTATATAAAATATATTAAAAATCTAATTTTTTTTAAATTTTTTATATAAGCATTAGTAAAAAATCTAATTACACACAACACTGTGCATCAAACATTGCAAACTTGTAAAGCATAATTCTGAATATTAATATTAATATATTAATGTATTTTTCCCCTGTGCAACGCTTTAAGTTTTAATACTGGAGTGATAGATGTTCTCTCATTGAGACCTGGCCATGTATCAGATTGTGTCAATATTTGCCATCTTAATTCTTTCAATTCTAATAAAACTGGCCAAGCAGACCTATCACTAATAGTAACATGATCTATAATGGCAAAACCGAAAGAATGAGAAGGAAATTCTTTTATATGCTTGGCTAAAGCATTATGTTTAATGCTTTTTTTGATGGCATAATCATGCTCATACAACCTACAAGTAAACATCCTCTCGGTTTTGCCTATATAAAATGCTGTACATTGGTTGCACTGGGCAAGATACACAATCGCTTTACTTTTACAATTGTATGTATATCTAATTCTATATGTGATGTCTCTGATTTTAAAAATAGAACCTGTGTTGATTTTATGACACCATTTACAGGCACCACATTTCACCATACCTCTATTTTTCTTATTACGATCATAACAACCATATTTCAATATTTCTTTAAAAGATTTCCCTTTCTTATATACCATGTTCACTGTGTTGGGCAACATGTTATGACACAAGTTGTCTTCCATAACAATGCTCCAATTACGAATCAAAACATCTTTTATAAGACTGTGATCGTAAGTGAATGTGGTAATAAAAGATTTCATGAATATGTTGTTTTGTTGAAAAGTTGTTCTAGTAATAGTAGTATGCTCATCATGTGAATCTGCCAGGTTGACCATGGGCTTGTTCAATATGGGTTTATAAAATCCAATTTGACGTTTAGTAACAACTTCCTGAGTCACTACATCAAGTAAATCATTTGGGTATCCCCTGCTCAAAAACATACATCGCAGATTGTCACATTCAACTAGAAATTCCGTGAATGTAGTTATCATGCGAGCTGCTCTTACAAGTTGACCTTTTACCATTGCTTTCCTTTGTTGAAAAGGGTGACAACTTGTGTAATGCAGAAAAGAGTTACTGTAAGTTTTTTTCCTATAAATGGTTGCCATGTAACATTTATCAAACTCATTTTTGACCAGATGGACATCCAAATAATTCAAAAAATCAAATGTTACTTCATAAGTAAATTTTAAAAATGTAGTAGTACTATTAATATGTGCCAAGAATTCATTCAAAGAATCTAAACTACCTTTCCAAAAGATACAAATGTTGTCTTGGAACCTCTGATAAAATCTGATGAACTTGTTGTAGATACTAGAAAAGACATATGTCTTCTCCCAAAAGATCATCGCAATGTTGGCATAAGCACCCCCACAAGGGGAGCCCATGGCAATACCACTTTTTTGGAGATAATAATGGCCATCATGGGTAAAGAAATTGTGGCTCAAAACAAGTTCAAGTAGTTCCATAATTAAATTAGTTAATGTGTTGTCAATTTTTTGTTCAAGTAAAATTTCACTTACCCATTCAAGACCAATATCTTGGGAATAACTGTGTATAAATCTTTTATGTCAACTGTCACCAAAATGTCACTAGTGCAATATTCTACTTCATTTACTTTTTCTAAAAAAGACCATGAGTCTTTACAAATATGTGCAAATTTCTGGATGATTTTTTTAAGTTCATAATCAACAAATTGCGCACTAGCTGACGTAATTGACTGAAGTCCATCAATAAGAGGTCTCATTGGAGGATCCAGGCTGTTTTTATGTATCTTTGGTATTCCGAAGAAAACCGGAATTCTTGGTGTAATGACACGTAAATAATTATATTGCTCTATGGTAATTCTCCTCTCTAAAAAAATGTCGTTAACTGTGAATATAGCCTATTGTAAGCCTGGTTTAATTCATTCAAAGAAACCTTAACATATGTTTCTGTATTTAAAATATTACATCATTTTTCATTATATGAATGTTGATTCATTATAACAGCCCCCCCCACCTTTGTCCAGTTTCATAACTCTTACTTTGTGTGTTTTCAAATTATGTAGTGCAGAAAGTTCAATTTCAGATAAATTAGATTCAACATCAATGTGAGAAGCCATGTTCTTATAATTAAGTAATTCATGTTGACAAACCTTCTCAAACAAAACTAAGTTGGGGTGCAAAGGTGGGTTGAAAGTACTACTTATATGAAACTTAGAAACATTATTCTGTAAATTATCTTGGTATAATAAACTAAAGTTTAATTTACGTAAAAATAACTTTAAATCAATAATAAAATCAGTAAAATTAAATTTAGCTGTTGGCACAAAAGAAATACCTTTTGACAAAAAATTAGCTACATTCACATCAATCTCACAATCTGAAAAATTGTATACAGCAAAATCACCAGATGTATTAAAACAAATGTGGTTTGAATGGTTTGAACATGCGTCCATATCATCATTTTCACAATTGAAATCATCACATACATGATTGTCCACACCAGACACTATAGGACTTAAGTCCTCCATTCTTTGCTCTTTGGTCTGGCTCCCATATACCCCGCTGCATCAGCGCAAGAACTGACTGACTTATTCTTTAGTCTTTGGGACCTTCTAATTTCAGGAAAATCATGTTGTGGTAAGGATGTCATGTGTCCATCAGAACCAAAATCATCATTATTATTAAGTGCGCGTTGACCATTATGGCTAGGTGTGCATCTATTTTGAGGCACGGAAGGTTTAGGGTAAGCTACCCCATTAGCATATTGTTTAAGGTCTCTTTGTAATTTTTCTATTTTAGTTTGCTTCAACCTAGCCATATATTGGTCTATGGAATTATAAATTCATGTCATTTCGTATTTTACATTTTCAAAATGCTTATCTTGTCTTATATTATTGTCTAAAATGTCCAAGTCTTTAACCAAAGTATCAATTTCAAGCTTATTGTATTTTATCATTATGAGCAAAAGTTCCTTACCGCTTTTGTCGAATAATTGCAATAATTCTGTATGCATAGAAGAATTATTGATTACCCCCATGGGATATCTCCAAAATCGAAGTCCCTTTGGAATGATGTTATTTTTCAAGCACTCTTTCAAATACGAATTTTCGAGCTGAAGTTTGCGACATCTAGCAAGCTTTAAATCGTATGTGTTTAACAAAGATTCAGATGTCTTTTGCTCATAATGATAAAATACAATGAGCTTGAAATTGATACTTTGGTTAAAGACTTGGACATTTTAGACAATAATATAAGACAAGATAAGCATTTTGAAAATGTAAAATACGAAATGACACGGATTTATAATTCCATAGACCAATATATGGCTAGGTTGAAGCAAACTAAAATAGAAAAATTACAAAGAGACCTTAAACAATATGCTAATGGGGTAGCTTACCCTAAACCTTCCGTGCCTCAAAATAGACGCACACCTAGCCATAATGGTCAACGCGCACTTAATAATAATGATGATTTTGGTTCTGATGGATACATGACGTCCTTACCACAACATGATTTTCCTGAAATTAGAAGGTCCGAAAGACTAAAGAATAAGTCAGTCAGTTCTTACGCTGACGCAGCGGGGTATATGGGAGCCAGACCAAAGAGCAAAGAATGGAGGACTTAAGCCCTATAGTGTCTGGTGTGGACAATCATGTATGTGATGATTTCAATTGTGAAAATGATGATATGGACGCATGTTCAAACCATTCAAACCACATTTGTTTTAATACATCAGGTGATTTTGCTGTATACAATTTTTCAGATTGTGAGATTGATGTGAATGTAGCTAATTTTTTGTCAAAAGGTATTTCTTTTGTGCCAACAGCTAAATTTAATTTTACTGATTTTATTATTGATTTAAAGTTATTTTTACGTAAATTAAACTTTAGTTTATTATACCAAGATAATTTACAGAATAATGTTTCTAAGTTTCATATAAGTAGTACTTTCAACCCACCTTTGCACCCCAACTTAGTTTTGTTTGAGAAGGTTTGTCAACATGAATTACTTAATTATAAGAACATGGTTTCTCACATTGATGTTGAATCTAATTTATCTGAAATCGAACTTTCTGCACTACAAAATTTGAAAACACACAAAGTAAGAGTTATGAAACCGGACAAAGGTGGAGGGGCTGTTATAATGAATCAACATTGATATAATGAAAAATTATGTAACATTTTAAATACAGAAACATATGTTAAGGTTTCTTTGAATGAATTAAACCAGGCTTACAATAGGCTATATTCACAGTTAAACGACATTTTTTTAGCGAGGAGAATTACCATAGAGCAATATAATTATTTATGTATTACACCAAGAATTCCGGTTTTCTTCGGAATACCAAAGATACATAAAAACAGCCTGAATCCTCCAATGAGACCTCTTATTGATGGACGTCAGTCAATTACGTCAGCTAGTGCGCAATTTGTTGATTATGAACTTAAAAAAATCATCCAGAAATTTGCACATATTTGTAAAGACTCATGGTCTTTTTTAGAAAAAGTAAATGAAGTAGAATATTGCACTAGTGACATTTTGGTCACAGTTGACGTAAAAGATTTATACACAATTATTCCCCAAGATATTGGTCTTGAATGGGTAAGTGAAATTTTACTTGAACAAAAAATTGACAACACATTAACTAATTTAATTATGGAACTACTTGAACTTGTTTTGAGCCACAATTTCTTTACCCATGATGGCCATTATTATCTCCCAAAAAGTAGTATTGCCATGGGCTCCCCTTGTGGGGGTGCTTATGCCAACATTGTGATGATCTTTTGGGAGAAGACATATGTCTTTTCTAGTATCTACAACAAGTTCATCAGATTTTATCAGAGGTTCCAAGACGACATTTGTATCTTTTGGAAAGGTAGTTTAGATTCTTTGAATGAATTCTTGGCACATATTAATAGTACTACTACATTTTTAAAATTTACTTATGAAGTAACATTTGATTTTTTGAATTATTTGGATGTCCATCTGGTCAAAAATGAGTTTGATAAATGTTACATGGCAACCATTTATAGGAAAAAAACTTACAGTAACTCTTTTCTGCATTACACAAGTTGTCACCCTTTTCAACAAAGGAAAGCAGTGGTAAAAGGTCAACTTGTAAGAGCAGCTCGCATGATAACTACATTCACGGAATTTCTAGTTGAATGTGACAATCTGTGATGTATGTTTTTGAGCAGGGGATACCCAAATGATTTACTTGATGTAGTGACTCAGGAAGTTGTTACTAAACATCAAATTGGATTTTATAAACCCATATTGAACAAGCCCATGGTCAACCTGGCAGATTCACATGATGAGCATACTACTATTACTAGAACAACTTTTCAACAAAACAACATATTCATGAAATCTTTTATTACCACATTCACTTACGATCACAGTCTTATAAAAGATGTTTTGATTCGTAATTAGAGCATTGTTATGGAAGACAACTTGTGTCGTAACATGTTGCCCAACACAGTGAACGTGGTATATAAGAAAGGGAAATCTTTTAAATAAATATTGAAATATGGTTGTTATGATCGTAATAAGAAAAATAGAGGTATGGTGAAATGTGGTGCCTGTAAATGGTGTCATAAAATCAACACAGGTTCTATTTTTAAAATCAGAGACATCACATATAGAATTAGATATACATACAATTGTAAAAGTAAAGCGATTGTGTATCTTGCCCAGTGCAACCAATGTACAGCATTTTATATAGGCAAAACCAAGAGGATGTTTACTTGTAGGTTGTATGAGCATGATTATGCCATCAAAAAAAGCATTAAACATAATGCTTTAGCCAAGCATATAAAATAATTTCCTTCTTATTCTTTCGGTTTTGCCATTATAGATCATGTTACTATTAGTGATAGGTCTGCTTGGCCAGTTTTATTAGAATTGAAAGAATTAAGATGGCAAATATTGACACAATCTGATACATGGCCAGGTCTCAATGAGAGAACATCTATCACTCCATTCTTAAAACTTAAAGCGTTGCACAGGGGAAAAATACATTAATATATTAATATTAATATTCAGAATTATGCTTTACAAGTTTGCAATGTTTGATGCACAGTGTTGTGTGTAATTAGATTTTTTACTAATGCTTATATAAAAAATTTTAAAAAAATTAGATTTTTAATATATTTTATATACATTTTTTCAGAATATTATTATTAAAATTTTGTTAAATTAATTTTTGTGCTCTTTTTAATGAATTTTGTAAAAACATCCAGTTATTTTGGTAACCAACCAGTAGATGGCGCATTACTGATAACCAATATGTGAAAAGGAAATGACATCATCAGATTGTTCATCAGCTGACAATTTGAAATTATATAAGGAAATGACATCATTGCTGCTGTTTGTCTGAGGAAGTTTGACATAGATCAAACGAAAAGCGCTTCACAGTTTATTTGATTTGAGCTTTTGTCTTCAATAAAATATCTTTTTGGCTTCTGCATCGTGGTTTGGTGGCTACTCCTGGATATTTTCTTCAGTTTGTTATCATTCATACATTAAAGATAGAATTTCTACACATATGCAGTTATATGGAAAGATGCAAGCATGCATGAATATTAACAGTTAAGCAAGATATGTAAGCAAGACAATGGACTGAAGAGAAGAGCCCTTCTTCCACAGGATCTGGAAAACTGTTCCTAGTTTAGGACTCAACATAATTTCACTATTAATGCATGTAGGACAATATACATTGCATGCTCAAACTCTCCAAAATAGAATAAGTACTGCAAGGTCTCTTGGGGCAAAGGGATCAACATGGAAATGTGTAAAATATCAGGCATCACACAGGGGTTAAAAGAAGACCAAGACTACAGATGGTCTGGATGATTCAGGAAAATATTAATGAGGAAATAAGTCAAAACAATTTGAAACCTATAAAGGAAAGTGCTTTTTATAGTAGTAAATGGCCATGTGTATGTGATCAGTCCCTGAGGATCCTTTATTTATGGGATGTTGCACCTAAAAAGTAGCTTGGAATAGAGGAATTTCTAACTGGAAATGCTGGAGATGTGTCACTGAAGAAGCAGCAATGATTCATGTATTTTGGAAGTGCCGGACAGTGCAACAACACTGGAGGCAGACTAATCAAGAGTTAACAAAGATATTTGGTGAAACCTCAGCCTTGCCCTGGGTACACTTAGACTCAAGTTGAAGGTTGAACTGTCCAGTTAATGCTATTGGAATTTGTACCCAAAATTGTCATAGCAAGGGAATGGGGAATGATGCAGTCCATAGTTGCATGTAGAGTATTAAAACTGAATAGAAGTGCTGAACATTATTACAAACTAAAAGCCATGAAAACTAAATGCAAAAGCTGCATTTCTATGGCACATTTTTATTGGAAATTGAATAAAAGTAATAGTCTATATATTATATTGAATGAATAGTGTTGTTCAGATTTGATAATCATGTATGTGGAGGATATAAACCATCTTGGTCATATGTAAATATACAGACAATGTTCAGATATTCTTTAATTTTGTTACTAAGTCCTCCAGATTCTTTATACTTGCTATAAAATTGTTGAATTTCTTTACATTCTAGATGTTTGAATTGTTTTGTTTTGAAAATCTAATACAAATAAAGTAAAACCAGATGGAATTATTGCACTACCTAACTTTCTCACAATTAATTACTTCTCATTCTCATCCTCAAACCAGATAATTGTCCATCTCTACATGGCTCTGCCATGCAATACTCCACAACCAGGTCACTGCACCCTCCAGAAACATACAAGCTACTTACAACCAAATCAAACAACTCATCAGGGTGCCCACAATACTCCAGCTATATATATCAAAAATATGGAACGCCATTGCAGTCCCCCGGAGACAAATTTAAAACCTGAATCCTTCGAACTGTACCTAAACCAGTACCTAACAGACTCATGGTTGTTCTCTTGCACTTCCCCAGGTTAATCACCTGCATATCTCCCTTACAATTTCTTCCATCAAACTATTATTGTCAAGAAGGTTTAAACTGTACCTTATGCACCTAGACTATCAATATAATCTTTCCACAATAACTTTCTCAATGTAAAATTATTTTAATGCAAATCTTCCTTCCAGGTGATAATTTGTAACTGTTGATTATAGTTTTCACAGCATGTACAATCACTCTAGATACATTTTCTTAATGTTACAGTATTGCATTTTCTAATTGTCATTTGCTATTATTGTACATTGTTTGCAAATTAACTATGAAACTCAACCTTTATGTTCGATTGTATTGTATCTACGTTTTCTGTTGGAGCTTTTCACCACATGCCTCTACTAAAAAGGAATTTTACCAAGTCACACTTTCCCAGTTAACAAATGCAATAATAAATAAATACATACATGCATACAAACATTCATAAACAGATAAATAAATCAAATGATGAAAAGACAGGAGAAAGAGAAAATAATTTTTCACAAAAGTCCTTGGGCAGGATTCATGATGGCTTGTATGGAGTCTAAGAGTAGTGTAAGACTCCATGCAGCCATCGCGATCCAGGAACAGCCCGAAATCCCATGTAAGAGACAGCTAAAATGACTCTTACACGGGCAGGGCGTGGATATGCTAATCACCCCACTTACAGCCGAAAGGCATGCAAATGAGGTAGATTAGCGATCCACAAAGCTGAAACCAGCCCGTGTAAGAGTCGTGTTAGGTGCAGAAATGTACTCAGTTGACAACTGAGCACGTTACTGCAAATAACATAACGGAGCCATGACAGCTCCAAATAAAGTGTGCAAATGTTGCAGTCAGCATGCCAATGGCCAAATATGTGGCCATTGGCATGTTAACCTGATGCAAACATGAAATAAAATAATTTTTTTCGGAGATCGGCGATGTTTAAACGCAGCGCAGCCCCGCGCAAATGGGCTGCGCTATATAAAACAGAAAAATAAAGGTTTGAAACCCACAAATGTGGGTTTTATGTAATGCATGGATTTGCAATGCAGGGACTAGCAGACCAAAAACAACATGGCCACCATCTTGTGGTTGCTAAGGGGGGAAGCTGAGTGTAAGACATGTAACTAAGGATTAGTAGGCAATCCTATGTAAATGAGTGGTAGGATAGTGAATCACACTGTCAGATAGCAAATGAGCACATTCTGTGTAGTGTAAGAGTTAGATAAGGGGGAGTAACAGAGTAGGAGATAGGTGACATCACAGGGGGGAATGTCAGGAAGAAATCAAGCTCATTGGAGCAAAGTGGTATGTGAAAGATGTCAATAACACAGCATAAAAAGAGGAGTGTCAACAGATAAGCATGGGAAAGTCAAGAAATGGAAGGTGTACACTGTGGCCAATACCAAAGTTTCTTGCTGTATGTGCATGCGCTCGTGTGTGCGCTGGGAACCACGAGTAAGACAGAGTGCGTGCGTGTAAGGCAGAGTAAGCATATAGGAGCCTGTTTAAAGATCTGTAAACCTGTTTGCGCTGGTGTGCATGCGTTTTAACCCGAATAAGCAGATTCTAGTCCGTGTAAGCATGTGTGCACGCGTGGTAGCCACTGTGAGGGTGTTTTCGCTGGTATGTGCGCTGCTCCCCCCTGAGGAAACAAAGAGGAAAAAGGAAGCAGAAGAAATAGTAGGAAACTAGCAGGGAATACTTGTAGAGGTAGCAGGTGAAAACAATTAGAAGCAGGCAATTACACAGGCAGAATACAAACCCAGCACTTAAAACACTGCAAACAGCATTGCAGTATGTTTCTCTCAAGAGACACTACAAGACAGGAGTAAGCTAGTAGAAGTGAAAACTGAAAAAGCTGCACTCAGACCAAACATGCTAGGGGCTGCCATAGCTGTCATAAAGAGACATAGGAGACTTGCTGAGGGTGGTGACAATGGAAATGCTGCCAGACAACCCACAGTGAGGAGACAGAGAAGAGTGTATAGGCCCAGGATCACCTACCAGGGGTTACATGAGCTAAAGATAGTGGAGCTCTATAGAGTGGACAGAGACCTCCTGCAGCAAATTGTTGAGCTGTGCAGGCCATGCCTCACACACAGAACCAACAGAGGGGAACCCATCCCAGTGGAAACCAAGGTATGTGTTGGCCTAAGAATACTAGCAACAGGTACCTTCCAGAGACCAACTGGCGATATGATGGGGATATCACAGGTATCAGCCTCCAGGGTACTGCACCAGTTCCTAGATGCCATGTCAGCACATGTCGGTGACCATGTATATTTCCCCAATGCCCATGAGGTATTGGCCAGCAATATGCGTCTCTTCCAGCAAATAGCGGAATATTCTGAAGTAGTGGGGGCAATAGACTGCACGCACATATGCATCAAAGCACCAGACGGTGAGCGGGGTAGGGCCTACATTAACCGCAAGGGCTTCCCCTCCATCAACTGCCAGGTCATGTGTGATGCCCAGGGCATAATAATGAATGTGTGTGCTGGCTGCCCTGGGAGCTACCATGATTCCCATATCTGGCATTTGACGCAGCTGTACCAGACATTTGCCAATGGGGACATCCCACATGGTCACCTAGTGGGGGATGTAGGTTATGCACTGGAGCCGTGGCTGATGACACCCATCAGAAACGCACACACACCTGAACAGGAACGCCATTATGAGGCACACGCACAAACACATAATGTAATAGAGCATGTGTTTGGGCTGCTCAAGTCACAGTTCCGATGCCTGGACACATCTGGTGGAGCCTTGCAGTACTCACCAACTACATGTACCCAAATTGTCATGGTATGTGCTATGCTACATAATATGATCCTGCAAAAACAGCTGCAGCAGGACCAGCATAGGGCTGGGACAAACAGCCCCCCACCATTGCCAAGGCCATCACAGGCAGAGCATGACTCGGAGGAGGAACAACCTGAGCCTGCCACAGTAGGCAGAAGGAGGCATGCCCAGTATGCCCTGGCCTTGGCAAAGAGGCAACGCATAGCACATACACTGGCTCAGTAGGAACCCTGGGAATGATACCCCTCTCTGACTCACTCATATAGTAACAGGGATGCCTAACATGACACAACCTGCTCTCAAAAATGTACAGGGAGTGTAGTATCTGCATCCGACAGAGACAGCCCTGCAGCACCACCTGAGGCATAATTGCCATGTGTTAAGCAATGTAACACCATCTAGTATATGCAAACATGAAGACCCAACCTAACATCTCACCCTCACCAAGCATGATGCCACACTATGAAGACAAAAAGATCAAGTACAATAATTGGCTGAGGTATTGCTGTTAGCAAGGGGTAACACATGGCTGACAGCCTGGGCTGACATGCCGAGCAAGACATGATGCCTCACCTGCTAGGGATGGCACGCACCCAGCACACCTGGCTGTGTAGATACTGGCAAAGGCTGTTGTCACCCCCACTGTGCCTGGAATAGGTAAGTCTGGAAACACAAACCCACCACCATAGGTAGCACAAGGGATAATAACCTGGACGTAGTGCTACCCAGCGCCAGAAGTCTAACCTGCAAGGTGCATGCAGACCAAACACACCACAGCATGGAGAATGGTAATATGTGTTCTGTAACAGAAACCTGGGCAAGGCCCAGAAGAGCACCCTAAAGTTACCAGGTTATGCCTCATACCATGCTCTACAGCTCCAAAACATGGAACACACGACAATAGGAGTGTGGCTACCAGTAATTATCAAGAATAACCACACCCCCAGGTTGGTACCACAGCAAGAAGCAGCATGGACTATCCACGGGCAGGTAACACTGTCTCAAACTGTGTACCTGTTTGAAGCCTGCTACAGACCACTCACACAAACCCAGGTACCCCAGCCAGCCTTCCTGAAGACACTTCAGAGTATGAATGTCTCAACAAATACCAAACAAGACACACACAAATATGACACAGGTGGCAATCCATTATGTATGGAAGAAGTAATCATGGACCTAGGGACACAAGTGGATGGTAACCTGTCATGTGACACTCACATTGCCAAGGTGGCCAGGAAGACCTGCTATATTGCCCACTTTAATATGAAAGGATGCACATGTAGAGCTACAGAGGTCACTGTGCCCCCATACTCTTCCCTTATCAGGCCCATATGTGACAACAATGCCCCAGTTCGGATGTACCTTACCTTACACATGCAGCAGTCAGAAAGACCCCAAATGTACCCCACCAACAGGATAAAGGGTCCAAACATTGGACATCTGTAGCCTGGCTGAAGAAACCACAGCCCAGTTCAGAAGCATACTGCACAGTCAGAGGTGATGTATGCCTGATGTACAAGGCCATGTCCAATCCAGAATGAATGGACATGCTCCACTGCAGAAACCCCAAATCCAGCAGACACACCACAGTGAGATATCTGAACCTCCACACATAGATTAAGAGGATGTGCTGGAGGGACAGATCCATAGCCCAGAGGCTCCTGACACTCTGGAACAGAATCCAAGTCCATGATAGGCTGAGCTCCACACACAAACTCAACAAGAGAAATCCGGTAAAGTGCATGGGAGATAGTAGGTGTACACTAGTGGCCATCCCTGTGTCACATCTAGGAAAGTAAACCCTACGTGGGCATAATATGCACATTGCAAGGGGTGTTGAGACCCACACACAGTCTGTCCATGCTCAAACAAGGCCAGGGCAGATAGCCTAGTATGAACCTATGAACCTATGATGATACAAATTGTGCAGGTCACAAAGGATTATCACACAGCTGTCTTACCTGATGGTAGGAACCATGGTGATAATCCACAGATATGCTCTACAGCACTCTAATATCACAAACAATACACCAAACCCACACACATTGCCAACAGCCTACCGAACAGATTCCTTCCAACCTCCCCACCAGCACCTAACTGCCAAATATCTATCCCAGGAGAGTGCTGGCCCCCTGACATTGCAGATGCTGAGGTAACAGCCAGCATCCACAAAGCACAGCACACAGCATCAGTGGTACCAGATGGTGTCCTGGGTTGTGTCCAACAAGTACTCTAAGAAGAATGGAACAGCAAATAGCATTACTGCGCACTATCAGTCCTACCACAGGATATGTACCCAAAGAGCAGTGTACAGCAACAGTGGTCCCACACCACAAAGGGGGTGCCTGAATGGATACTGCAAACTATCAACCCTCAACCCCGACTATCTAGGTTGGCAAAGTAATGGAGAGGATGATCATGGATCCCATGAATAATGAGATTGGGTACCTACAGACATTGGACCCTACCCAGTGTGGCTGTCATAGGGCAGATCCTGCCCCTTACACATGTCTGACTCATGTGAAACGTGCACCAAGCCCATTGATGTGGGGAATGTTGATCACACAGCCTATCTGGACCTTGCTAAACCCTTCCATACAATACCCTAGTTGGCGGTACAGATAAGCTCACCAGCCTAACTATAAACCCCTATGCAAGTAGATGGGTTGCAAACCAGCTCAAGGACAGAACTGACCTTGCAGACATACTGTAGCCATGGCAGACTGCAAACCAGGTACAATTGGCATCCCACAAGGCATGGTCCTGGGACCTCTCATGTATGCTATATATGTCACATAGGTACAGGCCAACATGGACGGACTCTGTCTGAACAGGTTTGCAGAGGACTACAAACTGGCCACCATATCGTACCCTCCAGCTGACACAAGCAACCTACAAAAGGCACACATAGAAACACACAAGTGGTGCCACAGCCATGTCAACAAGCTAAATGCAGAATAGTGTATAGTCAACCCCTGTGGAAACACAGTAAATGGCCAGAAATTACCACATAGGTGTTAACCCAGTAAGTATATCAGGAGCAATAAGAGACCTGGGGACACAAGGTGATAGATATCCTGCATGTGACAACCATGTGTCTGTAGTGGTTACAGAAACATACCATATACCCACCTAATCATGATGGTAAGCACAGCGTGGTTAGGGTAGGTCAATGTGCCTCTCCAGTCATCCATCAGCAGTGAGACAATTGTGTACAATGGCCCTTCAGGGATGTACCATAGCAGACACCTGCAGCAACTGGAAAGACCACACAAATACCCCACCAAGAAGTTCGCAGAGCTGTAACAGATGCCATGTGTCACCTGAGTAAAGAAACTGCAGCTCCACACAGTGCCATACTGCCTGGCTGGAGGAGAACTGTGCCTGATGTATAGAGCCATGACCAACCTGGTATCAATGGACATTTGGCACCATGTAAACACTGAATGCTGGTGACCTATGCAGCTGACAGGCCTGAACCCCAGCACAGACATAAACAGGACATGCTGTACTGATTGGTCCATGACCCAGAAGCTCATTCCACCCACGACTAAACTCCCACTACAGGATATCCAGGGAGTCCCTCAGTGACTGTCATCCAGAGGAATCATGATGACTGGATGGGAGATGGTAAGTGTACCCTGGATAACACCTGTATGTCACGGGTAGACAGAGGCACAGCACACTGACCATGACATATGTCATGGCAAACACCAGTAAATGTGTGTTGAAGGACAAACACTCTCTGACTAGCATTACAAATGGACTAGGGCACATGGCCATTGTTTGTCACTGTCCACACAAGTTGTGGAATACATTAACAATGTCGGACAATCATGTACTATGCTGTCCATATCTGAACAAAATGCAACATGGTCATATCTGCACAACTGGCCCTCAACCAGTCTGGTGTGTTCACTATAAATATTACAAGCAGTGATATGACTAAAACCGATTATACTGTCCACCACAGTGAAAGTTCTGCACCAGTACACTATACGACAATACAGCTGTTTGGTCAGCAGGAAAGGATGATGACAACTGTATGCAAACTATCCCATGGTGACCCTGCAGGCACAGCATAATGCCTGTTAGGTTCAGGCACAAAGCAGTTGGGCAGTAAGAACACAACCTGATGTCCAACACTCAACTGTACATGTGATATATAGATGGCGTCCACACACAAACAGAAATGTGGTGGTCCACAGATCCCAGCACAAGGAAAGGTCACACTGGGCATGCTCGCACACTTAGATAAATGAGACGTGGCAGTCAAGAAGCCATACAAACTGCGAACTAGGCATGCTCACACACTTAGGCCATGTCACAGTTCAGCAGTTGCATACACATATCTGGCATTTCTATGTGTTAACACAGGAACCTCCCACAATACAGACATCTGCCCAGTGCACACAGTGAAGTTACAAAAAATGCATAGTCATACCCTTTGGGAAAAACAAGGTTACCCCTAGCTACCAAATAGGTGGCAATCCACTGAGCACAGAAGAAGTTATCAGGGACCTGGGGACCCAGGTTGATAGTAGTCTGTCATTCGACACCCATGTAGCTAAAGTAGTTAGGAAGTCCTTCTACATTGCCCACCTTATCATGAAGGGATTCTCATCTAGATCAAGGGAGGTCATAGTCTCCCTTTACTCATCACTCATCAGACCAATGATTGAGTACAATGCCCCATTCGGAATGTATCTGACCCGACACTTGCAGCAGCTGGAGAGGACACAAAAGTTCCTCACCAAAAGGATAAAGGGTCTCAAAATCTGTCCTATGCTGCCCGACTGAAAGAACTCCAGCTCTATTCAGTCGCACCGCTGCTCAGAGGTGACCTTTGCCTAACATACAAGGCCATGTCAAACCCAGATTTGAGGAATTTCCTTCACCTCAAAAAATCTAGATCCATCAGAGCCACAAGGGCAGGAGACTTAAACCTCGACACGACTATTAATAGGATGTGCTGGAGGGATAGATTCATCACCCAAAGACTCCCTATGCTGTGGAACAAAATCCCGGTACATGTGAGGCAGAGCACCTCGCTGGCCTTGTTCAAGAGAAATCTTGACCAATGGATGGGAGATCGCAGATATACCCCAGGAATTACCTCAGTGTCACTGCTCGACAGAGGCACAGCAAAATAATGGGTATAGTTCCCCATACTAAAGGGGTGGCGTAAGCCACAAAACGATGGGCTAGGCTTATAAATGCCCTCGGGCAGATAGCCTAGTATGAACCTATGAACCTATGAACCTAAAAGAGACATAAGTAAAGTACTGGATCCCACTCATATGCAAACATCTCCCACAGTACACACGTTGTTTACAGAGATAGGGAAGGCTATGGCAATAAAGACCCACAGACAGTATATGAGCAATAGATACTTGCATCTGACAGGTAAACATATGGCCGTAGAGTGCAATGCTTGACTGTTGTCCCTAAGGAATACAGAAGGCTATCCACAGTGTATTTGGCATCTGCCTCCACAGTACAGTAGGCCACTGTGCCTGTGCAAAGTTAATGCATAGATATGCTCTCCCCTGTACTGATGGATAGTCACAGATGTACATACCTCTTCATCCATAATGATGTAAGCACACTATACATATGTCAGGAGCAAAAATTTTACCCAGTAATGTAAATAGCGTGCTCTGCTACTACGTCTCTAACAAGTGTCATAACCTAGTTAAGTAGGGGTTTGAATCCTGCAAGTGCTCAGTGTGTGTATGTGAATGTGTGTGGGGGAGTAGTGTGTGCAATTCCATGTGTCTGAGGAGTGTCCCTTTTGGCAACTATTACTACACAACACATGCTGCATATTCCACTGTCTAAACACTGATTATGTCAGCACCCTATAAGTACAGCAGGAGAAAACAATTCCCCTGTGAAACAAATAGCGCGCTCTGCTAATGCGTCTTTCACAAGTGTCGTAACATAGTGAGATAGGGGTTTGAATCCTACAAGTGGTGAATGTGTGTGGGGGAGTAGTGTGTGCAATTCTATGTGTATGCGAAGCGTCCCTTTTGGCAACTATTACTACACAACACATGCTGCATATTCCACTGTCTAAACACTGATGATGTCAGCACCCTATAAGTACAGCAGGAGAAAGCAATCCCCCCAGTAATGCAAATAGCGTGCTCTGCTAATGCGTTTCTCACAAGTGTCATAACGTAGTTAGGTAGGGGTTTGAATCTTGCAAGTGCCCAATGTGTGGGGGGAGTAGTATATGCAATTCCATGTGTATGAGAAATGTCCCTTTTGGCAACTATTACTACACAACACATGCTGCATTTCCCACTATCTAAACACTGATGATGTCAGCACCCTATAAGTACAGCAGGAGAAAGCAATCCTCCCAGTAATGCAAATAACACACTCTGCTACTGCGACCCTTACAAGTGATCTAATATAGTTAGGTAGGGGGTTGTATCCTACAAATGCCATGTGTATTTTGTCACACAGTTTGTCCATTTGTGTGGGGTGGTATTCCCAATATTGCATGACATACATTATATCAGTAATGTCAATGCACACATGATGTATGTGTGTGCCACCTACACATATGTACCTGTGAACTGCAAGAGTTCCCATGTCCAAAGCCTGCCTCATGTGAATACATGGAATATGCATCAGACAACTGTATGACTGTGGTGTTCTGTGCAGGGGCTGCATGTGGTATGTGACTATACAGTGTGGGTTGTAGATGGTGTCATCCCACCAGCCAGGGATACATGATTGGTCTGGAGCATATAGTCCACATGTTGGTGATGAACAGGTGCAGCATGTTGTCACCACTTGTGGGAGTGGTAACAAGTTGTTCCATAGCAATACAGGGAATGAATTATAAGAACCCTTCAGATAGGGTCTTGCAGCTAGAATAATGCTCACACTGTATGTTTGGGTAGTCGCAGTACAACCATATAACGGTGTGTGTAGAGACCGTCATATTCCCAGTGTTGTCAGGAAGGCCAAGTGGGTTTCCTTGGTATGGGAGGGTGGTGTGTGCCAGGCTATGAACCTGAAGGCAGTCTAATCCACTGTGTGTTGCACATGGAGAGGCTCTGATGCTTTGTGCAGTGCCACCAACCTGGGGGTGTGTGTATCTCAGGTGCCTTTGGATACACCCCCCCTGTTCTGGTTTGGTGCATGTGTAGGGGATGACAAGCATGGTATCAGGAATGACCTGGCACTGATGGTGTGCACCTGGGAGCCTTGTACCAGGAGTCTGTTACTGCATGGATATTTCTGTATCCCATGCTAAGGACAGTTTCCACTGCATGCATCTTGAGGTTTACACTGCTGCTGTTGAGTAGCATTGCTATTAGTGTCCTATCCCATGTGATACCTGTGTAGGTGGCTATGTAATGTCAGCCTTGCATACAAAGGCACTATGTGTGTAGCAACAGCCTCTGCCAATATACAACAGCCCATGGGTGACAGGTGCAAGCTGTCCCAAGCAAAGCAATATGGTTTGTCCAGCATGTAATCCCACACTGACAGGCATTGGATCCCCTTTGAATGTCACTGAAAGATACATTAATTGCAGAAACTGATGATCCTGTCTACATATTGTGGCAGCATTCTTGGTGAGGGTGAGATGCTACTCAAGGCCAGGGTCATACCAGCCTGTGCCACAAGCTCAGAGAGACCCTCTATGTCTCCTAACGTGTAGCCCAGGGAGGTGCATCAGAGGTCATACACACTGGCACAGACAATGACTGAGTCATACTTCTACATGCCTTGGAGTGACTGGTATGCTTGTGTTATGTGGTGGATCATAGTGCCCGACGGGCAGCTCAGCGTGACCGTCACCTTGTTCAGCCTGGGAGCAGGACCTCAGTGTACGTGACAATAAAGGTACCTCATACAACTGTAGCAGGTGTGTTGTCAAGCCATATGGCCTGTGACTGTTTGGCACACAGGCTTTGTGAGCTATGTGTTGCATGTGCTCTGCTCTGGCTTAACGTTTGCTTGTGTGTCTGTTTTGCAGGTGTCAGCTGCTCAGGCAGGATGCTATTCTGAGAGCCCAGTAATGTACCTGTGTGTGTCTGTGTTTGGATTGCGGTCGTGGCAGGTCTATTGGAGACTGGTACTGTATTCACTGTAGTATCCCACTCCACCTGACAGGAAATGCCAGTGCTGTGTTAACAGAGCTTAGCCCCCAGTTTGGCTATGTTGTTGCATCTCTCACATGTGCTGTGCATGTATGGGAAGGGGATAGGGTTGTCTGTGTACATGAGGCCGCTGTAACATTGCCACATGACTCACAGATTCACCAACTGGACCTGAGAGTACATCGACAGTCGACCTTTGCACATGCTACCATAGCATTGTGACTCCCATACTAAGTAACGACACATAGGGCCAATGGGGAACAAGGTACTCAAGGTGCAATGTGAGGGTGCAGTGCTCCTGATTTGTTAGTGCTGGCATATATGATTGCTGTCTTGAGCAAATGTGAGGTAAGTCATATGCAATGTGTTACAGGCAAGCTACATGCAAACAGGACAAACAGTGGCGTTCTGTCAAGTGACACATGGACATCAGTACAGTAAGCAATACAGATGTCACTAGGGATCCACAGAGGAACTGTATATCTGCACTGCAGGTGGAATCAGTGTTTCAGGAACATAACAGGCAAACATGCATACAAACAAAGCTACAGTCAGCAGGCCTGTATGTAGACTATGCTACAACAAACAAGGTGTACGACTTCCAGTAGGTAACAGTGCATATATGCAGGCACTATAAGCCAGTACCCAGACATTCACAGGTCAGACGGGCTGGGTCCAGCCGCACCCCACACAAGTGTATAGACGACGTACCTTCGTAATGTTGAATAACTAGCCTGATACCCAAGTGCTCATACCAGTAATAATACACATGTCAAATAACAGACATTGAGCCCTCACTCAGCAGTTCCAGACTTAGTATGATGTATGCTACCTGTCCTGGAACCACAGTATCCTTGACATGTATGGACACTCTCCCTCCTGTCATAGTTAGTTCTGTGTTTTGGTGCTGTCATGCATGGTATGAGGTGTGACCTTGTAGTGCTAGTGTGCTCTTGTGAGCCTTGAACCTGTTGTGTAGTACTGCACAGATATCAGCATCCTGAAACATCTGCATTGCAGAGTCATGTGTGGACAGCATGCAACTCGCAGTTGACATGGCCATCATTGAGTATCAATATGTACATTGTTGTATCCCCTGTGCTACCTATGTAGCTGGCCATCCCTTCACAGCCTCACCACCAGTATGCAAAGATGTGCAGACAGAACACTGTGGTAATTACTATGGGTGTACAAAACAATACATTGACATTCATACTGTAACTGCATCAGGCATGCTGGTATATATACCCACAATGCTATCATTACACTGTACTGTTGTCAACATCATACTATTACAATACGTCTATGTACTCACCCTGTTCATCAGCACCATGGTAACCTGTTCCTGCACCGATTTTACAGATTGCAGGAGGTGGCACAGTTTCATCATATGCAAAGGGTATGTACCTGGTATGCCTGAGTCTGCCACTGATACAACCAATTGACATGTCTGTGTGTGTGTGTTAGTGAGGGACAGCAGTACAAGATGGGGCAATGTTGATGCAGTGTGTGCATGTATGCAGTAGCCCTAGGTGTTATCACTTTGCATGTGTGTATGAATGCACACAGTCCCACCTCATGGCTGCCATACACAGGTGTTTATGGACAGCCACAGACTGTACCTGCCAGGTCATACAGATCACTGTCTGTGGCCACGGACACGGTACCTGTGCCTGGCAGGGGTGCTACGGACCGTATCAGGTACTAAGCCAGACTGGGTACTATCATCAGAAGCAGGTGGTTGGTGACTGGAGACAGGTCCCTGTTGGGACTGTCCAGCGCCACATGCACGTGGTCTCCTGGGGCGGTCTGATGACAGCACAGACCCAGCATTGCTGGGGCTGCTGCTGGCACTATGTGAGCGGCCGTGGGCCTGTTGTCATCCGTGGCGGCTGCCAGCTGCTGCTGTTGCTGGCAAAAGGCCACGTCGACACCTCAACCGTCCATCATTGCCCTGGCTCATGGACATGTAGTTGTGGAACTGATCTAATGTGTCCCCCCAATGTCTGTCAATGACCTCGGTGAAGTTGCGGATGGCAGTCGCAACCACACATACTGTCACTCATGGCTGTGCGACATGCACTCAGCTCCCTCAGACCCTGTCTGGTGTACCATTCCATACGTGACTGTGCCTGCATTACAGCCCGAAACATAGCTGAGGTTGAAAGACCTCTTTGGGCACGTCTGACAGGGGCGGTACGCCCACGTATGCTCCCACGAGAACCCATGATGAATGTCTGCCTGTGTGGTACCGTGTCAGGACCCTGGCCATGGCTGCTGTGTGGGGATGCATGTGCCACCGGTACCACATTACCCTGGTCAATGCCCACTGTATCCTGTCCATCACCTAGGGACATTGGTGACAAAGGATGTATTGGCAGGATGACTGTGCGCATTGATGGGGTCAACAGCTGTGTAGTGTCAATTGGCTGACCAATAACGAACCCTGGCACACCTACCTGTGCCATTACACAGGTATCATCATTATCACTATCCATAGCTGATTCAGGTTCCCTGCTGCACAACACCAGAGCAGAACCAGAACCTGTGGGAGTAAGACAGGAAACACAGTTTACAATGTGTACACAATGTCACCACTGATGCACACATGCACACATGCACACATGGGCACATGCGCACATGCACACATGCACACATGCACACATGCACACATGCACACACCTCAGTATATGAGATATCAACCCACAGACACAAACACACCTGTAATCAAACACATAGCACTACTTCAGCCTATTATTACTATTAGTATACAGAGTATTGAAGGTAATGGTATTACACACTCACCAGCATGGATAGGCTGCCTTGCTGTTACACCAGAGGGACCTGCAGAAAAGAGACATTTATCGCCAGTGGGCACAACTGTGCCATTGATACTGTGGGCATGATACAGTTCAGTAGTGCAACAGTTAGCTTCCACAGGTGTACTGCAGATATTGAGGATATCACTATTGCACAATAATTACCAAGATTACAGCTACAAAACAAGGACACACCTCACACATGCATAACCTAACAGTGTACAGAATGGTCAACTATACACATGGCATGTTACCTGCACACTCTGTGTCCTGCTGCTGTGTGGCTCCAGCCTCCATCATTACACATGTTTGCTGCTGCTGTTGCTGTTGTGCTGGAGCCACAACACTTAGGAGTAGTCCCTCCAGTCTGGTGAGGGGAGGATGTCTAGCCACCCCACCACCTGTGGCAAGCTGCTGCCTGTGGATATCCAACGCACGCTGATGGACATTTCTAATTAAATCACTGCAGTGATGATGTACCTGCTCATATGTCCGGTTATGTGTGCCTATGTCATTTACCTGATGGACCAGGTCTTGCCACAGTGCAGCCCTCTCCTGCTGGTTCTGGCTGGTGCGGGAAAAGAGTACAGTGAAATCCCGCACCAGGCTCTGATGTATCTCTTCCTCCTCTGCAGCGGAGTAGACAGGGTTCCACTGGGGAACCATAGCCCTAAAAAGGAGAAGGAAAATATGTCAGCAATATCTGTCAGCAAACTATGGCACACAGAATACACATAATACTCGACTGCAGTGATATAACTTAAGCACCATATATAGCATATGTCTGTCTATTGGGGGATACACATGTAAATGACCAGATATCAATGCTCATCCGACAACTGTGCAACAGTACCTGGCACACTCCATACGACAGACTAGTATACTGCAGCAGTCAACACACTGTTTCAGGTACAATACACAACCTCACACTGGGGGTTTGTATCAAGGTGCAGTATGGGGAACATTATCAGCCCATGCACTGCACACAATGCGCGTTACATATTTCACTGGTAATGCACACTACTCTTACTTGCCATAACCCTACCTACACCACAGTCACATACAGGGTAACACAGCACAACATATGGCAATGTAGTATGTGTTGATTGCAATACCTCACACACCTGTCTCTGGCCTCACACCAAGGACACACAATGCCATGACAGACAGACAGTCATGGTGAGCAATCACACCAGTACACAACATGCACCCAGTCACTAGCGCACTCATTCCACCTCACATATTCCATTTGCAATGTGTTCATGGGTGTGCATTGTGTCTTAGGTAGGTAGTGTGCTTTTGGCCCTGGGCCTACAGCAGCGTACTGTTATGCTACCCTGCCCCTTGTGACACATGTGTTATGATCGTACCTGCTCCTTACAAACAGTTACACAGGATGACTCATATGGCATATTACCTAACTGCATAACATTCAGCAGGGGTATGTCTGACATCTACTCATGGGGATCCTTGCTTCTTAATTCTGTGTGGTCTACTACAGGGTATGTCATATCTGTGGGTAGGGTCCTGTACCTCCACCATGTGCTCTATACTGCAGTGACAAGGACGACAGACATAGGTAATTTGTGTTGTGGATGTTGGAGGTGTTACCATGGTTGTTAGACAACTGTCATGGGTGGGACCAAACTATGTATATCCAGCATTGGTAACCTCTATGTAGGTAGTCTGTGTGTGCTCTGTGGTGTTTGAGTGCATTGACACAGTTACTTGCATATGTCTGTGTCCTTCTCCATATCTGTAGCTGTCATGGGAGGTACATACCGTGTAGGAAATTGTGGGGTGTGGAGGGGTACAGTGACCTACATGTCCATAGCTGACACACCATGTCCGCTGACACATTCCATGTACAGGTATTACAGGACTAGTGTGCTACTGTGTATATCAATGTGGAGCCTATTGTACACTTGTTGCCCCTGTTCCCCCCTGACGCATGCAGTGGCGGGCAGGCATGTACATATGTGGTGGTTACTGGTGTCAGTGTTTTTGAATGGGGCATGGTACTCCAGTATCCACACTGGTGTTCACTCCATGCCTTTGACACCAGGCACCTGTTGCAAGACATCTGCACACATGTGCCTCACACAGTCTATATATATATATATATATATATATATATATATATATATATATATATATATATATATATGTATATTGATATATTTATATCTGTATATAGATATATATGTGTTTGTATATATGTATATAAAATATGTATATATAGCTGTAGATATATACATATAGATGTGGGGAGAGAGAGGGAGAGAATGAGAGAGAGACACAGGGAGAGTGAGAGTGAGGGGGTGGGACAGAGAGAGAGAGATAGTCATATACAGACATATCTGTTGTCAGTCAGATCTATCTGTATATGTATATGTCTCTACAGATATCTATATATGTATGTGTGTATTACATATATCTGTACGTACATATTCTACCAATCTCGATGTCTGTGCAGTAAGTGAGAACCTGGTTCAAGGCTCCTGAGTGCACACCAGCAGTACCAGGCTATACCCCCGTATCATGCTTTTTGGCCCCAGGACTCGGAACAAAACAAAAAGGGAGGGGGTGTGTCCATATTCATGAAGGACACACACACCTCCAGGTTAGTGGCAACACATGAAGCATCACAGACCATCCAGGTGCAGATAACCATAGGCAAACCTGCTATACAACTGGTAGCATGTTACAGACCACCATCCCAATCTCAGGAACCACAGTCAGCCTTCCTGAAGACATTGGAGGATATGAATGTCCCACCACACACCATCATATTGGGATACTTCAACTACCCTAACATACACTGGGTGCATTATTCTACCCCAAACACCCTAGCCCAAAGGTTCCCGGAATTCACTAAATCAAATGCAATGGAACAGCTAGTCACCTCTCCCACAACAGGAGATAATATACTAGACCTGATCATCACAAACATGGGGACAATGTGCTACTCACCGGAAGTATACCCCTCACTAGTCACATCTGACCACAGACTAATCCCCCTGGATATACATATCCCACCTCCCCCACAACACAAAAAACTACAGTGGGAAACCTCTCACATGCCAACTTTACACTTCTTATAACTGAGTTGGTATCCTTAATGCCCACTGGGCCAGTGTAAACCACTTCCCACAATGCAGACACCTTCACATATGCTTTCTACGGACATCTCCAAGAATGCATGGATCATTCAATCACAAATGAAACCATGACCCTCTCCACCAAGGGCAGGCATCCTGTCTGGTGGACCCCAGCATTGAACAAATTGTATAACAACAGAAGGTAGCTACTGCATGGCAGAGCACAATTCCATAGAGCTACGGCATCTCTGATCAGCAGTAGTAGAAAGATACGTTTTGTCGTACAAACATGCAAGGCCAACAATGAGAGGGACATCGCTATGGACACTACAGATAACCACAAGGCCTTCTTCTGCTATGTTACACACCTGGGTGGGAACCCTCAGTTGTGTTCACAGTTAGTTCACAGTGACAAACGCTACACTGAACACACAGATAATGCCAACATTCTGGCAGACAGGTTCAGTGGAGATTTCTCCCCTCCTTCACCCACACATGAGGAATTACTTATCCCAGCTGACTGTAACCTCCCTGTCATCTCCGATGTCCAGCTGGGAACCACGCTCAGCAAAGCTGTAAACACAGCATCAATGGGACCCAACGGTATTGCAGGTTGCATGCTACGTGAACTGCAAGAGGAGCTACACATGCACATTAAATGCTATTCAGCCATAGCCTTACTACAGCATATGCACCTGGACACTGGCATACAGCAACAGTAGTCCCACTCCACACAGGAGGCACCTCTACAGACCCTGGCAACTACTGCCCCATAAGCTTAACCAGCCTGGTCTGCAACACTATGGAAAGTATCATTATGGTACTCATACACAGAGACATTGGGGACTTAGAAACTTGATCCCACCCGGTTTGGCTTTGTAGAGGGCAGATCCTGTCTTATGAACCTGGTTGACCTTTTCAAATCAGTCACTAGAGCCATTGACGAGGGCACAGCGGTCCATACAGCCTACCTGGACTTGCCTATGGCTTTCGACACAATACCGCACTCTGGCATCATAGACATGATCAACAGCTGAAATGTAAATCCATATGTCACAAGATGGGTTGCAAACCGGCTAATGGATAGAAACCCTACAGTCAAACTCACTGGTGCCATGTCAGACTCAGAGCCAGTCACAAGTGGTGTCCCACAGGGCTCTGTCCTGGGACCGCTCATGCTCGTCATATAATTCTCAGATGTGGAAGCAGACATGGGAGGGTAGTGGCTGACAATGTTCAAAGATGACTGCATACTAGGCGCCATAGTCGATACACCAGCTGACACATACATCCTACTGACAGGCCTCACGAACACCAACAACTGGTGCCGGAGTCATGGCCTTAAACTGCATGCCACGTAATGTATACTCATACCCTTTTGGACGGACAAGGTACCCACATATTATCACATAGACAGTAACCCACTGAGTACAGACAAAGTAATCGGAGACCTGGTGACACTGATCAATGCTGACCTCTCATTTGATACCCATGTTGCCAAAGTGGTTGGATAGACTTCCTACCTTGCCCACCTTATCATGAAGGGATTCACATCCAGATCAAAAGGGGTCATTGTACCACTATACTCCTCCCTTATCAGGCCCATGACTGTGTACTATGCCCCATTTGGTATGTACCTCACCTGGCACTTGCAACAGCTAGGGAGACCCCATAAGTACATCACCAGGAGGATCAAGGGCCTGCAACAACTGTCATATGCTGCCAGACTAACATAACTCATGCTCTATTCCATAGCATACTGCCTACGTAGGGGTGATCTGTGCCTGATGTAGTAGGCCATGTCCAATCAGTTATTGATGGACATGTTCCACCTCATACAATCCAAATCCATCAAAACCACAACAGCTATGGATTTAAACCTCAGCACACATATGAATAGGATATACTGTAGGGATAGATCCATCACTAAGAGGCTTCCCATACTGTGGAACAGGATCCCAGTTCATGTTAGGCAGAGACCCTCACTGACACTCTTCATGTGCATTCTTGATGAGTGGATGGGAGATCATAGGTTTATAGCAGGGGTCATCTCTGTGTCACTACTAGACAGAGGCACAGTAAACTAATGCTATTATGTAGGGGGGGTCTTCACTGTGTCACTACTATACAGAGGCGCAAGTTTCTAAATCTATTCTATACACTGTCTGCAGATAGCCTAGTACTAAACTATGATACTGTAAAACTATATATGTCTATGTATTTCTACATCTCTCTCTATCTATGTATACACATATGCATGTTATATATATATGTATATACATACATATCTCAATATACATACGTATACACAGGTTTTATATATATATATATATTTATACTCCTTTTTAGTTCCACATATGTATACACACAGTAACGTACTGCTGAACATCCATTACTGTACAACCTACTTGTACATTGCACTACAACCTTCATTGCTATGTGCACATAGCTACCGTCACATACATATGTATGTGGAGCCTTCAGTGACAGTTGCAGTATGTCACCGGCCCTATGCACATCTTCATATACATAGATACAGACCAATAACACATCTGGAGGGTTCACAGTATGTAGAGTATTATAGTAGTACTTTACTTTTGTGTTTGTTGCAGCTCTTTGCGTAGGCTTGCAGTTACTTGGCCTGCTGTCAGCCTCTTTGTTTTGTTGTTACAGGTTTTTTTTTCTCTTTCTTTCTTTCTTTCTTTCTTTCTTTCTTTCTTTCTTTCTTTCTTTCTTTCTTTCTTTCTTTCTTTTCTCTCTCTCTCTTTCTCTCTCTCTACCTCCAGCTGGTGCAATGAAAGTATTGCATGTGTGGACTGGGAGTACAGGATGCTTTTGTAGGTATCTGCACATGTCCATGTGATGGCCTCTTCACCAATTATTAGCCAGCATTTACTAATTGCATGCAGCCTGTTGTGTAGTGATTGCAGTTCTCACTGTGATTACAGGACTGTGCTATAAAAAGGTCTGTTAGGTAGGCGTAGCCCTTTCAGATTATCAGGGTGGGGAACATGCTGGTTTGCTGTGGACACTGTTCTGTGAGTGTAAGGGTTGGTATGTCTCTCATATTTCAGGCTGTGCTGTAGACACTGCAATGCATGTTGTTCTGTAAGCTGAGTATTCCTTCCTCCAGTGTCCTCTTCTCCGTGTGTATGTAAACTGACACGTACGACTAGTAATACTGTGTATATGGGTGTGTGTGCTTTCCTGTGGGGATTGTGGTGTAACTGGTATATAGCAGTGGCTCTTGCAATCTGTTGCTATGGCTTCAATATTTGGCCTTTACATTCACTCCTTGTATGCCTGCTAGGTGTCTTTCCTGTAATGTGTTGCTATGGCATTCCTATTTTCCATTTACATTCACAGCTTGTAATGCTTGCTAAATCTGTTTGGGCAGCAATTCCCTATGTGTTTGTTGTGGTAGGGTGTTACTGCATGCAGTGTGGTCTGGCCATGGTGTGGGCCTTGACACTTACAGGGGTATTTGATCATGCTGCTGAGCAGGCCTCAGATACTCTCTGGTGCATCTTTTATCAGCCTCATGGAATGGTACATAGCAGTGGGTTACTCCAATGACATATTCTGATATTCTGCAGTTGTGACTGTGGGTTATTTCAAGCATATGTATTAGTACACCATTTGTGACGTGCAGGTGGTGCATACCTTCTGTCAGTCATAGTTACCATTGCATGTGTAGTTACACCTTTCTGCCTACTGTTAGTACATTTGACATGGTGTCAGTGGGGCACAGTTTACATTTGTTTTTACATCAGGGACATCCCTGTAACTCAGTCACAGTTGCTATGTCTGATCTCTTAACTATTCAACTATGGCAGTGTTTATCCTGCTCTGAGTATGTGTGTGGCTTGCCAAATGCTACTGTGACATTATTACCTAGTAGCTACCAACTAGCATGACTGTTTCTCAGTACACAGTACTATTTTACAAATCCACTAGATTTGACAGTAAATATACATGACATGCTTTGTGTACTAGACTTGCTATATTCCCTTTACATTAATTCCTACTATTTTATGATATATTTCTTTCAGCACAATGTTCTTGTATAGCAGTCATGGCTTAGTGGTACGTCATGCATACTAGTGTTTCCAAGGTCCTGGGTTCGAGACTGAGGGAGATATTTTATTTTGCTGCTGAGAAAACTACAGGCCTTGTCATTCAGAGTGACTAAGGCACTTTTAAGGAGTTGTAAGTGGGTTAGCGCTGGTTTGCGCGGAGGTCACGCATGCGCACTGCCACTTAACTTTGCGCACACACGCTTAGCTAAGCGCACAGAAGCGCACTCCCGCTTACTACTGCTTAAAAGTGCTTACTCTCGCGCACACAAATGCTATTTTCTTTTAAAGAAAAGAAAATGGGGAGATAGGAAAGTGGTGAAAAAGGGGGCACAAAGAGGGCAGGACAGTAGGAAAACAAGCTTGGGTTTTGCAGGAGAGATGTAGGAAAGGCCCATAGCTGCCTATTTCTTTGTCAGAAACAGCTGTGCATATGTTTGTAATTTGGTGTGAAATTTGAAACCTTCCACTCCTGAGAGAGGTGTGAGGACAACAATAATGTTTGTTGTACAGCCAATTGTAATTGACAGTTTACATGTCCAGCGGACATGTGTGCAAAATGGGCAGCTATGTATGGGGCGTAATTTTTTTGTGGGTACAGAGTGCCCTTTTTTTTTTTTCAGGTGAGAGTGGTATGTCAGGTACAGGAAGTCAGTATAGCTAGGGAGGTAGGTAGGGGAGGTCAACAGACAAGACAAACAAGACGCATATAGGGGTGGTGTATGACACATGTCGGGGGGGTTACACAATTGACGGGGACGGATGTTTGGATATCTCGAGCCCATGAGCCCACAAATGACAACAGTGGAACTGAGATCCCCACCCATGGGCAGTTGCCACTGTGCCTTCACTGCTCAGGATGGGGCTGTGCTGGGGGCTGTGTAGGCCGGGCAGCAGGCACACCCGTGAGTTGTGCCACCCGTGCCTCAAGCTGGCATAGGGGCCCAAGCACAGTGTGCCAGATCTCCCTACGCACCGCAGTCCGGACACTATGGAGGGTGAGTGGATGTTCTCCTCCGGCCACGCTTGCAGAGGGGGGACGAGCCCCATCCCCTGCAGCGCTTCCACCCACAGGTGGCACAGGGCCACTGGAGGAGGGTCCGGCCTGGGCACTACTGCCAGATGCACTCGCCAGCTGATGTGGGAGAGGTAGGTCCTCTGGAACCCGCCTTCCCTGTCGTCCTATGTTTTGCATTATTTTATGAGTTTGGGTTAGTAACGTACAATACCATTCACAATTAGTTATAACAGCATGCATTAGTATTCCCATTAACCAAACACCCATAAATTAAAGCCATTGAACAAGCAAGCATAACACATGCATAATTTGAACAGCAATACACAATCCAACAATATGCAGAGTTGATTGATGGCAACAGACCATCAGGTTTGGATGTATGAACAGGGCACATGCATCAACATACATGCAAATATGTATGAACCAACAGGACAAATGTCCAGGGGTGTTAATTGTGAATGCACATACCCATTTCACGTGGAATGGATTATTTGTGGTTATAGGGTAGGGTGAAGAAATATTTCATTAACAACTTCAAATACCTATACATATGCTGTACATTTCTACTAGCTGCAGATATATACACACTACAGGTCTGACTACAGTTTCCTATGTGATAACTAATTCAGGTTGGTGATAGGAATGTTACTGCTACATCAATATAAATTTCATATTTATTCATACACATTCATATCTGGCTCTGTTCAGCTATGTCATCCTGCTACATTTGCTTTATATGGCTATAGACAACTGTGGATGCTTGGTATTTCATACAACCATACTATCTGCATATTGCAAACTGAGAGCAACATATCCAGATTTTGGGACACACATTCCAGCTTCAGCACTTTGTTCAACACATGTTGCTGTTTGGTTCTGCCTGTCACATTCATTTCATTCTGTACTGGCTGCAGTACACTTTATTCAGGAGTTATTACTACTTTATTGGTGGATTCATACCTCTATCTGACACTCTCTCACTTGTTTTATTTTTACAATTCAGGATGGTACTTAATTCTAGGCTTTATTGACATGTTTTACTTTTAGTTATAACAATCCTTTCCAACAGTCTCACTTGTGTCATGTTTCAGAATTTAAACATGGATATATTTCACACGTGTTTTACTCAGCTTCTGTAGCTGTACTTTTCAGCCTGCTGCAGGTTATGTACTATTATATTACAGGTGGGACATCTTTATTTCAGACTTGTTTCATTTTTATTTTTGGATTACAGGCTACATCACACTTTTGTAATCAAGCAGTACTTGCAAACTCTCTTACGCTGTTACTTGCACATTTTATTAATAAGTGACTACACTGCACTCTTTTTCAAGCTGTCATACTTATATATTTTTTTACAGTTACAGGGAGAGGATTACTGACCTGCCTGGTGGCGCAACTGCACCAGCCTATCGGCATAGGCTCGATGGTTCGCAGAATGGCCACCTGCAGCTGCAATATAAATGAAGTATTATTGGAATACACATCTCCATAATATCAGCTAGCTTACTTTCTTACATAAATAATTACATGTAACTTACTCAGTAGTGGGGCATTGGGCATTTGTCGGGCCTCCTGGATCCAACGGTTCAGTTGGTCCTGCTTCCATCTCTTCAGGTCCGCATGGTGGTGACGGACCTGTTCACCAGTCCTTGGTATTCCTGTGGCACTGGTGAGATCATGTGCCAACCGGTCCCACGCCTCAGCCGTATATGCACCCCACAGGACCTGGCCCTGCATGAGTTGGGCCTCATGATCATGGACAAGGAGCCAAACCATATATTTGGACTCCTCAATGCCCCACCTCTGTGCTCGAAAGCAACTACCCTCTCCTACACCTGCCATCCTGGCTGCAAGTCAGTTTCACAATTGGTTATGCTGTGTATTCCCGCCTATGGGGCTTATATATGCTGTTTTTCCCGCACTTATCTGTGATTGGCCATTTTGGAATTGTATCAGCTTCACAAAACCTGCTTTGTCATGCTCCTCTTTCTATTCATTCCTATATATATGCTATTACTGCATTTCTAAGTGCAACTGTCATGGCTTAGTGGTTCAGTAGTTTGACTATGGTGCATGGTATCCTGGGTTTGAGCCTGGCCATTGCTTTTTATATTTTATGACTGTCTACACAGGCTAGGAGGTGTGTCTGTGTAAAGACAGTTTTGATACAGCTTGCTCAACGTTGCCCGTCGGTTAGCTTGTTGGCGCGGTGCGCAGCTCGACGCAAATGGGCCACGCTGGTTTACGCGTCGTTTGGCTGTCAGCATGCATATTACACTCAGTTCAGCTACGGGCACACAGTTTCAGGGTGTTAAAATGCTGCTCAACCCCGGGCACTCATTTTACACCTGTTAAACCACTGCTCACCTACGGGCACTCATTTTAAACCTGTGAAAACACTGCTCACCTACGGGCACTCATTTTAAACCTGTTAAAACACTGCTCACCTACAGGCAGATATACTCAACTTGTTAGACTGTAGATCAGCTATAGGCACATCTGACATTTTTTTTTTTTTTTTTTTTATTATCTCACATTTCTTCAAAATACATGGCCCATTTCATTACATTTTACATAAAATATAATTTTATATATGTACATATATGTCAGGGAATTGTTTTGTGCTTATTTCACTAAAAATAAAAAATTGATGTTGTGGGGGCTCAAACCATGAGTGCTTCCTCTTCAGCCAATGTCTCTACCACTACACTATTGCTTTTTGGCTTACGTCGCATATTTAGTTCTTACATGCTTTTCCACTGACTGCTAACTGTGGCTAAGCGCCGGGTACGTCCGCGCAAACGAGCGCACTCATTGGCAAACATCTTTACAACTTATAAAAAAATATATAAGATGTTCATTTACACATTTTATGTTCATAGTCTGTGGGGGCATGTGTTGTGTTGTGTTTATTCACATTTACACGAACTCTGTCATGGGGGTTTACTTTCGGGACTTTTACTCTTCTGGGGGCATGTCCGTTTGCAGGGCTCGCCCTATGGACACGCCCCCTACTGTCTTACATGGACCGTGTTAGCCTTAGGTGTGATTCAGCATGCCCTCATGCATATGCATGGCATGCTGACATCACACCGTTTAACTGCAGCCTCCGTGTAAGCCTTGTAACTCTTACACGGAGGCTTCGTGAATCCTGCCCCTTATTTTATATTATTAACTTTAGCAATATATGATGGTATGTTCTACACAGCAACATAAAAGATAGGCCCTGGCAGTAGTAAACATACCCCCAGATTCTGCAAGCCTTGCTCAGCATGTAGGATTAGTACAGGAGCTCTAGCAGGCAATATGTTTGCCGTGCGATCCAGGAATAGCAAGCAGGGGCGTGCACGAGTGCTCCTGCACTAGTCCTGCATAGACTAATTCCCTATATGCAAATTACCCTATTTGCAGGAGAAATCCATACAAATGAGGTTAATTTGAGATCCAGGAAGCTGGAAACTGGCCGTGCAGGACTAGTGTAATCTGCAGAAATGTACTTGGTTAGTAACCGAGTACATTTCTGCAAAATCCAAAATGGAGCCATGACAGCTCCAAATAAAGGCTACATATCAGTCAAAAAGCATGGCAATGGCCAAGTATAAGCCAATCAGCATTGAAAACAGCCTAAAAAATAAACAAATCAACTTTTATTTTTTTTTTGCCGATCTCGGCTGTTTAAGTGTAGGGCAGTGGTGCACAAATGGGATCGGGGGGAAAATAAGAAAATAAACCTAAAATAAGCATTCTAACTAAAATCACTATTCTGCCATTAAAGTCAATGGCAAGCAGAAGACAACATGGCCAGTGAGTAGTGGTTGATAAGGGGGGAGGTTCAGTCTGAGACATGTAACTATGCATTAGGAGGCAATCCTACGCAAATGAGAGGAACAATAGTGAATCCCAGTTTTCCCCAATATGCTAGTCAGGTCCCAACAGTGTAAGAGCAAAAATAGCTTGGTGCAGGCCTATGAGTTAGCTGACATCATGGGGGGGTGTCAGGCATACTGTAAGCTGATTGGAGCCCTGTGGCTCAGGTTTGCTCCTAGCTAAGCACAGCTAAGCAAGGAGGTGTGTCTGAGTCTGCCTAGCACTCTTTACATTGCCTAAGTGGGTGTGCGAGCTGTGCACCGGGTTTTAAAGAAGAAAAAAAAGTAAATCAGGAAATAGCAGCTCTGTGCACATTTGAGCACTGTGTTTGTGTGGTGTGCCCCTGGGCTTAAACAGGAAGGCAATGAGAAGGGAAAACAGTAGTAGGAAGTTAATCAAGGAGAACTAGCATAGCTGACAGGTGAAATGTATCAGAATCAGCCAATTACACAGGCAGCAGACCAGTCCAGCCCAGAACACTACTATAAACTATGCAGACACCTTCCCCTCTGTTTTTTCCCATACTCTACACCACCAGTGTATACAAGCAGGAAACTTTTAACAAACAAAACTACAAAATGATAGGGGCTGCAGCAGGCAACATACAACAACATGTGCAAGAGGCTGAGGGTGGTGAGGATGTGAATGCTGCTGATCAACCCACAGTGAGGAGACAGAGAATAGTGTACAGACCCAGGGTAACCTACCAGGGACTACATGAACTGGGGATAGTGGAGCGCTATAGGGTGGACATGGACGTCCTACAGCAAATTGTTGAGCTGTGCCGGCCACACCTGACACACAGTACTGACCGAGGAAAACCCATCCCAGTGGATGCCAAGGTATGTGTAGGCCTAGGAATACTAGCCACAGGTACCTCCCAAAGCTCAACTGGGGATATCATGGGGATCTCACAGGCAGCAGCATTTAGAATATTACACCAGTTCCTGGATGCCATGTTCACACATGCTAGTGAACACGTATATTTCCTCAACACCCGTGAGGTGTTGGCTAGCAATATGCATCTCTTCCACCAAATAGCAGAATACCCTGAGGTAGTGGGTGCTATAGACTGCACTCACGTATGCATCAAAGCACCCCCCCTGTGATCAGGGTAGGGCCTACATCAACCGCAGGGGCCTCCCCTCCATCAACTGCCAGGTTGTGTGCGATGCCCAGGGCAGTATAATGAATGTGTGTGCTGGCTGCCTTGGAAGCTAGCACGATTCCCATATTTGGCATCTGATGCAGCTGTACCAGAGATTTGCCAATGGGGACATCCCCTATGGTCATCTAGTGGGAGATGCTGGTTGCACACTGGAGCCATGGCTGATGACACCCATCAGAAATGCACACGCACCTGAACAAGAACACCATAATGAGGCACAGACCAGACTTATAATAGAGCATGTGTTTGGGATGCGCAAGTCACGGTTCTGGTGTCTGGACACATGTGGTGGAGCCTTGCTTTGCTCACCAGCTATATGTACTCAAATTGTTATGGTATGTGCCATGCTACACAGTATGATCCTGTGGAAACAGCTGCAGCAGGAACAGCATGGGACAAGGCCACACAGCCCACCACCAATGCCAAAGCCTGCACAGGCACAGAGTGACTTGGAGGAGGGACAACCTGAGCCCACCCCAGTAGGCAGAGGGAGGCATGCCCAGTATGCTCTGCATAGTACATGCACTGACACAGTAGGGACCCAGGGAATGACACCTCTCTCTGACTCGCACATACAGTAAAAGGGATGCCAAACATGACACTACCTGTGCTCAACCATATATAGGGAGTGTACTATGTGCATCCAACATAGGCAGCCCTCCGGCACCATCCTCAATCCTGGCACACCCACAAGGTAAGTCAATCAACCTACCAATTGCCAAATGGAGTAGAATGTGTTGTTACCTGTATCTATGGTATGGATGTGAGCATGCAAGGAAATTGTGTGGCTGAATGTTATGGTAACAGATAGTAGACACCCATAGTGGCACCATGACATCTGTAGCACATACTGGAATCAACATAGTAGCCAGTACTACACAGGGTGACAAAACCCACTGCAGGAAATGTGCTGAGTGACATGTGTGCCTATATGACTCACACATGCCAATCAGAGAGGTTCACACACCCAACAACAGTCTCAGCCAGCAGGACAGGTGTAGACAAACTCAAACATAGCCTGTGCTATGGCCTCTGAATGATGCCTATGGGTAACCCCCCCCCAGGCCTACACAGACAGACTACAGCAGGTCAGGTAGTGGGATGTTAGTTCTGAAGAGTAGGAATTCAGACACTAATATGTAAGGCAACCAAAGCTAAGACCTGTAGTACACTGATATGCCTCTAGTCAGTATGATAGGTTAAAATACAGAATGAAATGGAGTACCTGACATACCAGTACAGTCATAGCAAATGTGTGCAAGTGCCAGGTGTGCCCCCCCATCCTATGTAGACATGTAGAAACAGTAAGGTGTGCCTCCCCAATCATGTGTAGAAATGTAGAAACAGGTGTGTCCCCCCAATCCTAAGTAGAACTATAGTAACAGTCAGATGTGCCCCTCAATCCTGTGTAGAAATGTAAAAATAATTAGGTGTGTCCACCCCACAACCCTATGTTGAAATGTAGTAACAGTCAGATGTATCCCTCTACAATCCGGTGTAGAAATGTAGAAACAGTCAGGTGTCCCCCCCACAATCCTATGTAGAAATTTAGTAGCTTCAGGTGTGTGTCCCCACTCCTATGTAGACATGTGGAAACAGATAGGTCTGCTCCTTCCCCCAATCCAGTGTAGAAATGTAGTGACACTCAGGTGTGCCCACCCCAGTCATGTGTAGAAATGTAGTAACATGTATGAGTAGGTATAATACAAGTGGAGCACAGGTGCCCAGAGGTGGCCAAGGTAGCAGGATAGGTTGTAGCATTTGCACAATATGCAGGTCTGTGTGTATTAGGATGGTGTGTGTTTCATAATGTGTGAGAGTGGTCAGTATGTATGCATGTTGAGGTAAGACCTGGTGGCCATTGCCCACTACTACTGATGACAGGGACAAGCCCTCATGACTGCAGTGCTAAAGACAATCACCACCAGTATAAACCATGCTAGCAGTAAGCCATTGTAAATGTATGGTGGTAATATGTGTCACCATCTGAAAGACTGACATGGCATGGCTGTTGGGCTAGGTATACAAGCAGTACACAGGGAAATGTAGCCCAGACATACAGTATACATTGTGTCATTGTGAAATGGAGACACCCTTAGATTTGCACATATAGGTATGCATCACAGTAACTGGACCTGTAGTAGGGGATACCAGTGATGTCTGCTTGAACACCTGCAGATCACAAAGGAGGTAGAACTGATGTAATGGGAATCAGCTGATGTACCTGCACATGCCAGCATAACTGGAATGCCCCATGCATATCTGTGTGTCAGATGTAAGTGGTGTCCATAGCACACATGCACCCAGCCACGCAAATGCCACCCACAGGCACCTATCTGTTTATATCCCTGCTGTGGGGAATGGGTACAGTAAGACCCCACCTGTATATGGCAATAGCGGAAAACTGCAGCATGCAGTGCAGGTGTCCCATGCAGGTGTGTCCTTAGCTGTAGGTAGCACCCTGCCAGCATTCACACCACCTGATCAAGACTGATAGAAGGTATTGTCAAGAACACCTATCACACCTAACCTGTCACCACAGGGGAATATATTGTATGGTGGTCTGGGACTGTAGGACTGACAATGCAATGGCCTGCCACATCTGGCCTGCAGCAACACTTAATGCCCCACAGGCATCTGCCAAAGGCCTTTGTCTCACATGTACTGCCAGTGCATGTTATGTCATGGATACCCAACTAACAATATAACACACTCCACATAAGCCATATGCAAGGTCATGTGGGCAAACCACAGTAACATGTCCACCATGTCCCATTGCATGAACTGTGGACCAACATTAACACACACCTGTGATGGGGTGATACCCTTAGGGAAAGTATCAGAGAATGTATACATAATGTATGGAAGAGATTAGAATAACAGAGGGGGGGGTGGCAGCATGGGCAGCACACACTATCCCTGGCTGCAAACACATACATTGGTGGCTACACACTTGCCCGTGCATCACAATAGGGTAAATGTCCTGACCCATGGACTTTGCCTCTGGATAACCTGTGATAATCTGTGCAGCTGTGAGGCATTGCCACAGCAAGATAAGGTCATACTGTCATGTTGATGGGCGGACAAGTATGGGATCCTCTGCCAGCACTGTACCAAGGTGCTGAACCGGATACACAAACCTAGCATAAAGTGTCTGAAGCTCCCCCTCCAGAATGGCATTACTAACCATGAATACGTAGGTGTCTATCCACAATACTGGACACAGCTGCAGTCATCCTTGTCCCCTAAGTTATCATTGTGAGCAAGAATGTCCACCTGACAGTACATGAGGACAGAAAACATCACTGTGTATAACAGTACACATGTCTGAATATCTCTGCTAACAGCAGTACAATGCAGCTGAAGCAGCACAGGCACAATCACCTATAGTACATACTATCCCCTGCACAGTTTGTCCCCATATTGCCAAATGATCAACGGATACCCTGCAGAAACAGTATGCTACCTGTAGGTGTACAACACAAAGGTCTGCACTGCAGTACAAACTACCTGGAATTGATTCGTGCATTCAGTACAGAAGGGCATACTGGGCATGTTCACACACTTACAGAAATAAAGGCAATGTCTGTCAACAACATACTGAAAGGTCATACTGGGCATGCTCACACACTTAAACAAATGCCATGTCTGCAAACAACAGTGGGACAGACATATCTGGCAGTTGCAAATGTTAGTGCAGGCACTCCTCAGTATGCACCACTCATGTTTTGCACACACACTGGATAGGAATACAGGCATATATCCAAGGACAACACACTATAATAAGCCAAAAGTAGACATACAGAGATGTGTGGAAGAGAGTGACTGTCACAAGGGGCCATCCATTATGAGGCCTGTCCCACCCAACACAGCCAAATAGTTACAGCCACATGAGGTTTAGATGTAATTCACTGTAGACCTTAGCCACTGGTATCTGTCAGCATTATGGACTATGTGGTGCAAGTGCCAGCTGTGCAACATGACTGTACAAGGAAGTAGTCATCTAGCAGCTGTATACACGTACCTGTGGAATATAACCCTGAGTATGCCCACATGTGGTGTATCAACCACTAGATGAATGGGTTATGGCCCAAGCATACACGCTGCCCTCCCCATAGCCCTACTATGACAAGCCTGCTGAGGTCATCCACTTTGAAATACACCCTTGTGAAAGGTGTAGGCCAGTAATCTCCATGGCGCTTCCTATAACTCTGTACTGCTGTAGTGTGATAAACTAGTTAGATAGGCATTCTAATCCCAGACATGGCAAGTGTGTGTGTGTGTGTGTGTGTGTGTGTGTGTGTGTGTGTGTGTGTGTGTGTGTGTGTGTGTGTGCAGAAAGCAATGCTTTTTAGGCTAGTCACACTCACTACAATTCAAATGCTCTACTTTGGCAAGGCTGCTGATGTCATACACTGTGAAATACACCTTTCGGAAAGTTGTAGCCCAGTAATCTTCATGGCATGTCCTATAACTCCATACTGCTGCAGTGTGATAACCTAGTTAGGTAGGAGTTCTAATCCCAGACATGGCAACCATATGTGTTTGTGTGTGTGTGTCTGTCTATGTAGAGAGCAATGCATTTTATGCTAGTCACACTCACTACAATTCAAATGCCCTACTTTGGCAAGACTGCTGATGTCATACAATGTAAAATACACCTTTCAGAAAGTTGTAGCCCAGGAATCTCCATGGCACATCCTATAACTGTATACTGCTTTAGTGTGCTAAACTAGTAAGGTAGGAGTTTTAATTTCAGACATGGCAACTGTGTGTGTGTGTGTGTGTGTGTGTGTGTGTGTGTGTGTGTGTGTGTGTGTGTGTGTGTGTGTGTGTGTGTGTGTGTGTGTGTTTGTGTGTGTAAGTCATATCCTGTGTGGAGGTGGATGTGATCGTGTATCAATGTGGAGTGGGTGTGTCTGTGTTTGTAAGTCTTATACTGTGTGGAGGTGGATGTGATTGTTTATCAACTGGACTCAATGTGGAGTGGGTTTTGCATATTTCTTATATGGTGGCCCCAGTATATATCACACTGCCCACCATACAGGGATAACAGATGTGAAATAGCTTAGAGGCTGGGGTGCACATCCATACCCCTACATGTGATATCAAGGCCAGGCAAACAAAGTTAGCAACCCTAGTATCACCCAGAAAACACTCTTAACCCATGTGTCATACACACATAAACACACACGCACACTTGCTTAGGCAACAGCCGCTATGTTGGTAGTACCCTGCATATTGCCCACTGATAGTAACCATGGCGTGATTGCAGTGGGCTACAGAGGGCATGGCACCCTGCCCATCTGTCCAACAGGCACGTACATGCTGACAGTGCACCTCCCCAGTGTTCCCCACTGGACACCTGCAACCCCTGTGGTGCCATCAAATGTGACCCACAAAGGACATACCATGCCTGAAAAACATGTCCTGTATGGACAGATGCCACTGACACCCAGGAATGCTGGTATCATGCTATCAATGTAGGTGCAGGGTAAATCTGCTGTCCAGTAACAGTTCCTGCCACATAAGGCCAGGACTGGCACATCTGATGATAACAATCTGCATACAAAACATGTACCAGACACCCCAGGTACAGTTTTACATGTCACTGTACATGCATGTGGGAGGTGTGCACATCCCAGACACTGTCCATGCCATGGACTAAAGAACACATACATGGCAAGCAATGCACAGCATTGGCCACATGCAATAGTCACCCTGGTGACTGGATGGTGAATACAATACCCACCTGTGTGGGCAAAACCAGAAACTACACCTCTGAGCCACAATGCAGACCATTGTCATGTGGACTGATGCCAAGGTATACCCATCACGTAGCCTTGTATAGCTGTCTGGCACAGTCAACCACTACACACCCATGATGCAATGCACCCATGCTTGTCAGTACTAGCACTGTGTGTGTGTGTGTGTGTGTGTGTGTGTGTGTGTGTGTGTGTGTGTGTGTGTGTGTGTGTGCATGTATGTGTGTGTGCTTGTGTGTGTGTGTGTGTGTTGTATGATGCATATGATCACATTCACACTCACTACAACCACCATTGGCATACAGGAGCATGCTATCCAGTGTTAGACACCTGTGCATACCCTTTGCCATATAACCTCTGTATGACCACTGTGGTGCATGTGATACCTGCACAGTAATGTGCTGTGGCAATCTCACTACTGATGAGTTGTATTCCTGACCCTGCCAAGTGTGTCAGTGTGTGTGCGTCCCTGTGAGAATTTGGCTGTGTTGACACTGGCCCCTGTTCATGTGGACAGGCACGTGTTCTACACCTACCATATAGCTACCATATCCCTGTTGCAGATGTCACTCACCATCACATATATGTTTTGAGGGCTCCTCAACATGTAACCTATGTGGCACATCCAATAACTGCATAGAAATTTGATAGAACTACATAGATGTCAGGGGTTTGATACCATGTGCTGGTAGGTGTGTGACACAAAGATGCTTAAGTTTTACTCTCCCACCCCCTCCCTGACTTTACTTTGCCTCTGTTTGCCTCTCTCACTCCCTCTCTGGTGGATGTGTAGACCTACATCTGCTTTGCTTAGGCAGCATGTGTATTTTAAGTGATGCTCATGATCAGCTGATGGCCTCTGCATGAATTGCAGCCCTCCTCTAGCTGATTGCATGTGGAACAGCTGTGGTAACATTTCCATTGCCAATTGCATGAAAACACACTCCAATATCTAAGAACATCTTGTTGGTGTTGGGCCTTTTCATTCACTGTGAGCAGCAACTCATTCTGTTGTTTGGTAGACAGCATCTCAGATGGATTGGGGATTAACCTCTAAAAACGTACACTGTGGAAATTGGGCAACACACAGGAGGGGGATATGCCTGACCTGCCTACAGACTGTAAGTGCTGCTATACTGCATTTGGAGTAATGATGGTTTAACATGCTGTGTGTGTGGATGTGGCTGTCCTACATGTGCTAATAACTGCCATGTCAGTGCTATGTTTATGAGGAAACCCGATCTGTAGGGTCATCTGCAGAATGGGCAGTGCGTGATGCTTTTTGCTTCATGTGTTACCCACAGAGCACCTATCTGTGAACTGCAGAAGGTAGTGTGAGGATTGCAGTCTGTAGATGGTGACAGCCATGAGAGTTACTGACTTTATATCCCTCATAGGACATATGTTGCAACACATCCTGTTACAACAGTAAATGTATGAGGTTATCACAGAAACATGTCAATACTGGCCCTGTGCATGTGCCTTCAACCACAACTCTGTCAAACTTTGTACATATGTCATGCAGTAAGGGGTGCATATCTGCTGTACACCACAATTAGTGACATCATATCTGAAAAAGCCAGTGAGATATCAGACCGCTACGCATGTTATGTATAGTTTGTTTCTTTTGGCTTTTCCTGGTTAGGGGTCGCTACAGCGGAACTCCGGTCCGCTAATGATTGGCAGTAGATTTTTACATACTGGCTTGCCGGGCCTAACGCACAACCTTCAACGAAGGAATGCCCATTCACGCATGTCACCACACAGAAGACGCTCTAATTGAGAATTGAATGGGCAACATCTAACTGTGAGGTGACAACGCTACCGCACCACCACCACCACCGTGGGTCTACACGTTAGGGTTATATTTGAGGACATAACCTGATCATTCTGTGGTTGTGTGTACAGTACTGAGGTCTGTGTACATAAGGTGAATGTCGACAGTGTGTGTATTGTTAATATGTACTGTGGCCTGTGTACAGACTGTGGTAGATGTCACTGTTCCTGGTCCCGTTCTATATGATGTTACATGCTGCTCCACTGTATGTTACCCTTGTGGATTACATGTTTGTAGGGCCATACACACACATGTCCCATATCACAGACAGGCATCGGACCACACTGTGTAGTGGCCCAGTATATGTAGGGTTAGTGTGTGAGTGGCACATATGTAGATGGTGTTAACAGATAGTCCATATACTGTAATATTATACTAGCTTACATTACGTGGCTGTGGCTGTGTTCACATTGGCTGTGGTTATGCACTTTCACACTGATGTATCATACTCTGTACTGTGACATGCCTGTAGAGCCTGCTACATATGCAGGTACATGTGCATTCCCCCATAGGAAATATAGGCCAGTGTTGAGCCAGTCTGCCTGTAGCCTGCACAGTGCTTTGCTACATGCCTAGCAGCTTAGTATACATACCCAGTGGGATGTCATATCCAGATACTTGCCAGATGCACTGCTGCCGTGCCTTCCTTAACAGGCATGTATGTCATACAGAGCAGTGGGATGCTGTACAGATGTATGTCAATATCTAGAGGGTAGTATGTGACTATGGCACCTCTGTCCCAGCTGTTATTATGTGTCAGGACAGGGGTGTGTGAATGCATAACCTATGGGGGCAAATGTATACCAGTCATTATGTGTTATACCCATCTACATGGCTGTTAACATCCACATTGTCAGGCCTGGTCCACATGTCTTGCACTAAGTGGTTCTGTGTATACCTGTGGACTGTCCAGAGTGTCTCAGTATGTCCATATATATTGGCCAACATCTCTGCCGTAGTCCACAGGAGCATTACGTGCTAGCAGTTGTACTGTACTATGATGTCATTAGGATGTCTGTCAGTAGCCAATGACACACATGTTAAAAGCAGATGTGATCTCCCACACACACCATGTCTGTGAAGACAATCCCTATTACAGTAGCAATACTCTACAAATATACCTGCTATACACACCTGACATCCCCTTGCACTATGAAGTTGGGACTATAGGGGCTGAGGTAGGGCTACACTCCATGTTCAGGACATATGGTGAAAATATATGTATATATAATTATCCAGATATCCGTATAGATATATACACATATACATATTGCCATATATAGATGGATACGTATATGCACACACACACACACACACACATATATATATATATATATATATATATATATATATATATATATATATATATATATATATATATATACATATATACATATATACATATACACATATTAACACCCAGAAATATACATATGCAGAGTAATATATGTCTACACATATACAGATAGGGATACATATGCACATATACGTATGGATATCTACATATATATTGACTGTAATAGGTATATCAGAATAAATATGTATGCACATATAGTTATAGATGTCTACATATATGCCAACATAAATAGGCATATCTGTACACATAGGATGTGCATACATATATAGCTATATAGACATATATCTATATACACATATACATATATCTATATATACATATATCTATATATACATACATGTATATATATATATATATATATATATATATATATATATATATATATATATATTTATTTATTTATTTAAATTTGTTGACCGGGAGTGTCCGACTGGACATGGGTCCATTTTCAGCGGAGGCCCGAGGAGAAAAGCTCCACAGTAAAATAAACAGACAGTAGTTACATTGGATTACATAGCGATTAACAATTTAACATAGAAATTACTTACAACATATTTACAGAAGAACATAGTACATCAGTAGACAACTAGAATATTTATCTGTGAAGTACATAACAGGCATTAACAAATGTAACAATGAGAAGTTCCTGCTGTATAATAAGTACTAGGCTTATGAGCATCTGAGCTTGCTATCATCAAGGTAGTTAGTGGAGGTGAAAGAAAGGTAGTAGTTGGATGGGGTAGATGATATTAGAGAGGGAGTTGCAAGGGCATAGCCAGCATGTTTTTAGGTGCGCTTTTCTTTTTTTTCAAAACAGGTTTATTGTTTTAACATATAAGAGAAATATCATAACAATTTTATACAAGTAATTAAAAATAGGTATTATTATAATATTCAACAAAACAACTAAAGTATTTACAAAGACATCCACTACAATCAGATCAATTAATTAAACTAAAATACCATGCTATTGAAATTAAATTTTTTTTAACAAATTTTGTAAATTATCCCATACAATAAAATAAGATGTTTTTCTGTTTGTTCTAGTCCTAAATGTGTTTATTTCCATATGGCACACTATATTCATAACATTTTTAAATTCATTGAACGAAGGAGGTGTATCTGAAATCCAATTTCTAGTTATTATTTTCCTAGCCACTGCTAGAATAGACCATAACAAGGGAAGCTTAACCTTTTAACACTTTGAGGTACAGGTGTTGAATAATATAAGAGATTTAGAAATAATGAAATTATCTGTAAAAAGAGCCTGCAAAAATTCACTAATTGACTTCCAGTATTCTTTCAATTTTATACAGTCATAAAACATATGAGCCCAGTCAGCATTAATTTCTACATTACATCTCTTACATAGATTATCTTTATTATTTATTTTATTCATCATCAAAGGTGTATAAAAAGATCTATGTAAAAATTTCCATGTATAAAGTCTCCAGACAATGGAAGACGTAGTTCTATAAGCAGATTCCAATATATATTGTTTATCTTGTTGATTTGGTGGGTCCCCATTAATAGAAGTGAAATAATTCCAGTCTGAATCTACACTGTAAAAAGTTTCTTGTCTGATAACTTTATGTATGTATGAAAGTTTACCTTTATCAGAAACTTTAGGTGCGCTTTTAATAAAGTTTTGAAGTTGGTGCATGATGGTATGGAGGTAATTGTGGGTGGGAGTGAGTTCCATAATTTGGCTATGGCGCAAGAGAATAGTGCTTCACCAGCAGGGTTATTGGCTTTAGTGATCTGCAAGTGATTTTTGTTGCTGGATCTTAGTGGTCTGGTGGTGCGATAGGGTTGGAGTAGATTCTGGAGGGATGGGACATTTAGTGGATGGTTTACTAGTTTGTGGGCGAGTGAGAGTTGATACCACTGAAGGAGGTGAGGGAGTTCAAGCCAGCCCAGTTCAGCAAGTGAGAGACAGTGGTGACTACGGTAGGATGCCCCTGTGGCGAATTTGGCGATTTTGTTGTAGCAGGTCTCTAGCTTGTTTAGATCACATTGCCTTAGGTTGGTATATACTGGAGAGGCATAAAGTAGGGTGGAGATATGGTGGGAATTACCTATTGAAATCTTTGCTGCTTTGGTAAGAAATTGTTTATTTCTGTATAATGCTCCTAGTTTTTTGTGGACTTTTTTTATGGTCATGGATATGTGAATGTCAAATTTTAGTTTATTGTCTATTTCCACTCCAAGTAATTTGGTGTGTTCAGTTGGGTATATAGTGGTGTTGTCTTTTGCTGTGATGTTAAAGTGAGAGTTGTTTTGAGTATGTTTGGTGGGTTGGAAGATGAGGAGTTTAGTTTTGTTTGGGTTGAGTATTAATTGGGCATCGGATAACCATGTTTCAACAGAGGAAAAGGCTTCCTGTGTGACTTTTTGCAGTTTGGGTAGGGACTGGGCTGAGCAGATGATGGTTGAGTCATCTGCGTATTGGATGAGTGTGCCATGTTTGGTGTCAGAGGCTAGATTATTGGTGTAAACAGAGAAAAGTAGGGGTCCAAGGATGGATCCTTGGGGAACCCCTATGGAGACAGGTAGTTGGGGAGATATGTCATTCTTCCATACAACTGATTGTTGGCGGTCAGACAGGTAACTCTGAAACCAGTTGGTGACTGATTGTGAGAAGGATAGGTTATTGAGGACAGAGATAAGTTGTTTGTGTGGGACCATGTCAAATGCTTTAGATAGGTCTAGGAAAGTAGCAGAGGAGAGATAGCCATTGTTTTTGTGCTGAAGGATAGTGTTAGTAAAGGAGAGTAAGGCAGTGGTGGTGCTATGGTTTGTACTGGAAAGGAGGTTGTTAGTAAGGAGGTAGTCTGAGACCTGAGAGTGTATGCATCTCTCTAGTATTTTGGAGAGTGGAGAGAGAATAGCTATGGGGTGGTAATTGTTTAGTTCTGCAGAGGGTCCGCCTTTGTGGAGGGGAATTATATGTGAGACTTTCCACAATGTGGGAACGCAACTTTCTGACAGAGATCGGTTAATCAAGATGGATACTGGGTAGGCCAGAGCATCAGCTGCGATTTGTAGGTATTCACTTGGGAGGTTGTCTGCTGCTAATTTGGTGTGTTTAAGTTTAGTTAAGAGTTTTTTTATGTTGGAGGTAGGTGCAGGAGAAAAAGAGAAGGCAGTGGGGAGATTACTAGTTGAAGGTGTGGGTTGGAGGGGAGGGGGGTTGTGTTGTTTAGCTAGTGATAGTATGGTTTGGGTGAAGTGTGTGTTGAATGAGGTTGCAATATTTTCTGAGGAGTGAGGGATGTTAGGAGGAGGGGTACTGACTTTACCTGGGTGGAGAATGGAGTTTATTGGGGACCAGAATTGTTTGGGGCTGTGTTGTGAGGAGTCTAGGGCAGACTGGTAGTATTGGAATTTGTCCTGTTTTATTAGCTTTTTGACTCTATTGTGTAGTTCTAGGAATGTTTGTCTAGCTGCAGGGGTTTTGGTTTTGCGCCAGTGCTCCCAGGCTTTATCCCTGTTTTTCATTTCTGACTTAGTGGTTTTCTGTAGCCATGGGGAGGGTTGTGCTTTGGTTCTGGAAAATCTTATGGGGGCATGGTAATTAAGGATGTTCAGGAAGGTAGTATTAAAAAATTCAACTGTGTCATCTAGACTGAGGTACTTTATATATATATATATATATGTATATATATATATATATATATATATATATATATATATATATATATGCATACGAAGAGATGTACACATGGCCATATATATGTAGCACTATACAGATGTATATACAGACATATATATGTGTCTACATGTGTATGTACATGTAGACATATATAGATCTATTATATGTATACAATCATATTCCTGTCATGAGTAAACTCTCGGTTATGTATATCCTCCCAGATGTATCTCACCATATGTATCTGCTATGTGCACTTTATGATATAACAACATATGTGATGCAACAGTCATATTAATAACAAGGACTACACAATTCAGGAACTAAACACAATTGTTCAATACTACATGTGTATTGACAGCTATAGTGGTAAAACAACAGCTGTCTTCACAGTGGTCATGGCATACTGGTTAAGTGTTGTGACTTCAGTGTACAGGGTCCTGGGTTCAAGTCATGCAAGGCCTGTTCATTTTGTTTCTGGGCAGTACAAGGGCTGTCAGATGCAGAGTGTTTAAGGCACTTTTGAGCAGCTTTAAGCTTGTTTGCATGTGTTTCCATGAAGCTTAGCGGTGCTAAGCTATGGGTAAATGTATGGGCGCTTACACAGTGTAGGCTTCGCTTACCAGTGAGCAAATCAGCTTAGCTGTTATACTGCAGCAATGTTGATACCTGCTAAGCATGGCTTAGCCCTGGTAACCAGGACACACCACTCAGTATGATAATCTGTAATAAGTGTATGTAATGCCATGTACAATACATACACCTATGTGCTGTCATTACTGTAGCAAGGGGTATGAGTATCATGTGTGGGACACAGACATATATGAGGCCTGTACAGCACTGTTATCCATGTGAATGTGTTACATACAAGTGTAGTAGCCTGGGTATGTGCTGTCACACTGGCATGTGGTGTATCATGGCGAAACTACTGTTGACAATGCTAACCCAGGCAAGAGTAGAGTGCTAAATGTAGTACTGACAACAGGCACACCTGTGGACATAGCTGGACACTGAGGCCTCCCTGTTGTATCCCTGGTCTGTGAGCTGTGTCACAGTATATACCCCTTACTGGGTAATGATCCATCATGTGGAATGTAACTGTAGACTACTGTCTGTAGAGCACATGTTAGTGATGGCTTCTGACATGTAGTTATAGCATACATATTATTGTCAGATGTCTATCTGTCAACACACTTATGCTACTGCATAGCTACTTGCCAAGCTGATGACTGTCAGCCCCTATACAAATATGCAGATGGCAGGTATCCAGCTGGGATACGTACAGGCAGCCTAAGCTTGATTGACACTGCCATGTCTGCCCATCTGTGTAAGAACTGGCACATATAGGAGATGTCACTTTGTACACACCACATGCCATGGGTACCTCCACTACACTACCACAGTCAACAGAGCATGCTTGGGTACAGGTCTCCATCACACACACTAACCATGTGTTGTAATGCATGTTGCATACATGTCATCCTGATCACCTCAGTGGCCATGTGCAGGAGGCACCTGGAGGATTGGCTGATGCATGTCATTCTCACTGTGAGGGTCACCACAGTAGTGTCTATTGATAGGTTGCCTGCTACCACCTGAAAGGTGGCAGGATACCACTGTACACACAACCCCTACACAACCCATCTCCCCTTGGACAATAGCTAGGTACACCTATGACCACCTGCAGCAATGCACCCCTGTACTGACACATGGGTATGTGTGCATGACTGAGTATAGCAGTGTCTGTGTGTTAGCACACCTGTACTTGATAATTCCATGAGCGCCGTACCAACCAATGCAGCACCCATTGTCATAGTCATGCTGCTACTGTATGGGACATTACATGTACCCTGTTAAGCTCCCCCCATACTGGCTACATGAGCATTGCAGTACCAGCACAACAGTGTTTTACAAATGGATTGATAGGCATGGGATACCCATTGTGTTCTGGCATATGTTTGTAGTTGTGCATGTCTGTATATCTGTATGGTACAGCATTCCGAGGCCACATACTCCTATTACAATACCCATTACCACACAGCAGTACAGATAGTGTTGTTGCTGCCCCTAAGTGAGGCATGACATTGCACCTCCCTACTACCCGTGTGGCATGTGCATTAGATGCATATCCCTGTAGTACCACTGTTGGGGTATACAATGGGTTGTATCACAGTCATGGCCAATGTGTGATGGTGGGTATGGCAGAGTGTCATCATGAGTTTCAGGGAGTAAAATATCTACTGGGGGATGTGGGTGTTGTGTACACTGTCATTACACCAAGGTACACCTGATATATGTCCCATGTACCACGTTATGGCTACCACTGTCAACAACAACCATACAGGTAACTGATACATCAATCCAAGCCAGTTATGCATGTGCTGTGTGCAGCCTACCTGTAACACATTGGACACACGGTCAAGTCAGTTAGCAGAGATAGGCCCTGGTATCTTGGATGTGTGTCTGTCAGTTATGTGTCTGTTAATGTGTATATGATGGCATGTCACACTATGTATTGTCCATATACACCCATTACACCCCCCATTAGCATACTGTACATGTCTGGGGATGTTCTGCATGTAACATGTAACCTGGGACACATTTCACCCTGAACGCTGTGTGGTGTGTGCAATGTAAGCCACACACTTCAGTATCACTACATAGCTAGGTAGGGGTCTAGTCCCAGTGTTCCCAAGTAACAGTGTGCCTGTAGGTGGATGGGTCTACATCAGGTTGCAGGGTATACACACCTCAGTGGGCCACCTGTCCATGTGGCACAGGCAATAACCATTTTAGCAACCTGTGACATGTGTTCAACTGTACCCCAGATATGTCATAGCCACGGTGTCACCACAGTGACATACCCCATTGTGGAATATGACTGCAGACCATCCTCGTGCTGAAACATGTACACCTACAACACAAATGGATAACATTACAGGGACTGCAATCAACCAGTGTTACTAACAGCTATAATGCATCATTGCTGGATGGCTACACTACCTGCCATTTATGCATTACACTTTACTCCTTACAACATGTTACACTGCAGTACAGTGGTTGTCTGTAGTATAGTCACCATGTGCATCAGAACCATATTAGCCTGTCCCTGCATTGATGGTATGGATGACAGGGATGTGGCACAGGTATCATCATATGCACAGAGAAACCTTGTGCTGACACATGTACACCTAAAACACAAATGGATAACAATATTGAGACCACAACCAGTGTTACTAACAGCTATAAGGCATCAATGCTGGATGGCTACACAACCTGCCATTTATGCCTTACACTTTACTCCTTACAACATGCTACACTGCAGTACTGTGGTACATTGTAGTAGAGCCACCGTGTGCATCAGAACTGTATTAGCCTGCCCCTGCATTGATGGCATGGATGACAGGGATGTGGCACAGGTATCATCATATGCCAGGTTGTGATATTGGTTTGCTAGATGCCAAGGGTGGGCCATACATTTGACACCATGTGTGCAGATCAGGGGTGTACTGTGGTGAGCTGAGTATGGTGATGTGGTGTGTGTAGGTATGGGGTCACCCTAGGTGTGTTTGCATAGTGTGTGTGTGTGTGTGTGTGTGTGTGTGTGTGTGTGTATGCATGCACACAGTTCTGCCATGTGGCTGTCCTACACAGGTGTTTATGGACAGCTGCAGACCATACCTGGCAGGGTGTGCAGTTAACTGCCTCTGGCCATGGACACGTGGACTGTGCCTGCCAGGGGTTCCATGGGCACATCCAGGTACAGGCCTCAATGTGGCACTCACACCTGATGATGACAAATGTCTGCTGGTACCAGGTCCCTCCTGGGACTGGCCAGGACCTAGTGCTTGTGGCCTGCTGTGGTGTGGTATGGACATTGCCCCCTGCAGTGCCAGGGATCGTACTGCCACTATGGGAGCCCCTTGGTGTCCTAGCGCATCCACGTTGACTACCAGCTGTTAGCGTTGCTGGCCTACATCCACGCGGCTGTCACCGCAATCCCAGTACATGTTCAAGCACAGGCAGATCACTGCCATCATCTCACCAGACCATCTATCCATAAACTCGGTTAATCCATGGATGGCTCCAGCCAGTTCACGGATGTTGTCATTTTCAGATGTGAGAGCAGCCCTCTGCAGCCTCAGACCCTGTCTGTGGTAATGTTCTATACATGCCTGCACCACTATGACAGCCTGAAACATGTGCCTGCTGGTACCAGCTATGCCCCCCCACCAGGGGCATTATGTCCAGTGGCCCTACCACGAGCACCCTGGGACATCTGCCTATGTGGCGCCCCGCTGGACATCTGGCTATGCCTGCTGGGATTGGACACAGTAGGCATGGTTGCCACACTTTCCTGTGCACTGCCACCAAATGCCAGCTGTATCTCCACTATGGCCACTGGTGATGGGGTGTGTATAGGCACTGAAACTGTGCGGAGTTGGGGTGGCTAAAAGGGGGATGTCAATTGTTGGCACAGTGTCGGCCCCTGACAACCCCACCTGTGCCTCAACATTACTATCATCCTCTTCGGTATCTGTATGGACACCAACATCAGATTGCATGCAGGATGGACCCTGACCCACCTCGCCACCTGTGGGGGAAAACAATAAATGCACTTTAAAACTTGTACAGCATTGCCTAACAGTACACACACACACACACACACACACACACACACACACACACACACACACACACGCACACACGCACACACGCACACACGCACACACACACACACACACACACACATCCATAATACCTACCCATCCATGACTTTACAGACAGTCCCACGTATATGTCCATGTGTTATCCCATCCTGCATCACACTTGTTAACATAAACACATTGATACCACTCATTAACATATCAGTCCTCTAAATGCCTACACAAGCAGTCACAACACAAGGCCTGTTGCTACTTTACCTGCCTGACCTGTGTGTAGTGGTTTTACATGGCTTCACTGCTGTCATTCGGTATGCACCCTCTGTATGTCCGAACATGATGAGCATGGCCCCTATATGTGTGGGCTACTATTTTGTATCCATAATATCATGCACTGGTGAGTCATGTGTATGTAATGCTCAGTACATGCCAGTTATGCTGTTCCTTCAGCTTATCATGTGACAAATATTTGGATCCACTCTCTGGTGTTGACTAGTACTTTTCCAATGCATCTGTAGTGCTGCATACATGGGTTGTAGGTGACCTCTCTGCTGAATGTGATATTAAGGGTGTACCTGGTGTCTACCTTTCCTCTGGATGCCTGTTCCATGCTACACACCATATTATACTATTTCCTGTCCTGTGATTACACACATAACAGGTATTCCTGGTGTGTAACATGGCAGCCCATGTCCATGTACTGCATGGTCTCGAAGGGAGCTACAGCTATATGAACACCCCACAATCTCACATGTGCATACATGGCCACCCACACAAACACACACATGCACACATGCATCTTACATGCATCTACCTTCCTCCACTTCACCAGAGTGACCCTGTAGACAAACTAACCACCAGGATGCACGCACACGCACACACACACACACACACACACACACACACACACACACACACACACACACACACACACACACACATACAGGTGAGGTTGCATATGATAGTACACACAATCTTCCTATTACCCATCTGTCAACATGCAGAACATATGGTACAGAACAGCATGCAGTTCAGCTATAGTCAATCCATGCTAGCAACAGTATACATGTGTGTGATGCATGTGCTGTGTCACTAGGTGATGTCCCTTCCCCTGGATACCACTGTACCCATGTACACAGTATTGCTGTGCACCTGTTCTTCACCCTGCCATGTACTGTGCACCACAACTCACAGATGTGCAACCCATTGCGGAATGTGTAGTACTGTGACAGTTATGTCAGCTTTACTGCTCACAGCCCCTATGTTTTTCAGCAACACATACCTGGGATGATATGCGGACAGTTGTCATTGGAGAATGCCTGATGCCTGATTTACAGATCTCAGCATCAGCAGACCATGTATGACCAATCCAATACTCTTACACTGACAACCATCAGAGCATACTGTGGCTATGGGGGTTGTACACACCTTTATTGATTTGATGCACCCATCCTTGATCTGCCATGGGACCACATCAATGCATATCTTAGCAGTACATGAGCCCGATATGTGACATATGTCCTGTACTTTCACATGCAGTGTCTACAGATTGTGTTAGGTGTGCGGTTGCTCACTGCGATGCATGCACACCATGTGGGCATGTGAGTGCACACCCTTATCACAGTGGCGGCTGGTGACTTCAAATCAAAGGGGGGCTGCAGGAGACAGCGGAATGGGTGGGGTCAATGGGAATGGGTGTGGCCAACTAGAAAGGGGAGGAACTATGCTTACAACCACAAAAACTGTAACTTTAATTAAATACGCTGCCCTGGGTGCCAAACCATCATTATGAGAGTCCAATCAAGATAAAATGAAGTGTAGAGGAAAAAATATTTACATCCATTGGCTGCATGACATATTACTTAATATATAAATGGAAGCAAAAAGGTTGTGAGGCATGAAAAAATAAATTACTTTTTAAATACATTACTGGAATGCCAGTCAAAATCAAGTATAAGAAAAACATGCAGCACTCAACTCAAACCAATTCTCCTTGCACTCCAGTTCTGATTATAATTTATTTTCAGCTTTATTAAAGTACCAAGTAACATGCTAAAAGTAGCAATCTCTGTGATACCCCACTTGTAAAAAATGTTTCTTATCCAAAAAAGACCTGCTGCCTGACAACAACTATCTACTTGTTTCATAGGGAAAACATGATCAAAGTAAAAAATGAAAAGCAAACAAGAAACAAGCTCAACATACATTGCTTAAAGGATTACTGCACAGGATATGGACCACACATGATAGACTGGCATTCTGTTTAGTTTGCAGGTAAAGCCTGTAACGAGCTTTGTAAAATAATGTAATCCTGTTCTTTATTACAAATACTGACATATGCATTTCAATACCCAAGGCTTATACGTTATCTAGTTATGTAAGTATTCTCTGCATGGCAACAACAGAAAGGCTTGCAATGTTGGCAATTCTTTAACAGTATGCTTATTAAAACTTATTTGCATCTTACAATCACAGACAAGCTTACCTGATGGTCATTAAAGCATTGCTACTTAAATAAAGAGCAACAGGCACTTTTTGAATAATAATAAGCATAAATCAACAGTATAAAAATATGACAGAAACCAGAACATTCTGCAAAATCAAGGACAGATGAAAAGCCACTGTAGTACTTGTGTCTACCCTGGATGGGGGGATAGTCTGCACATTTACACTGCATAACTGCTCCTTGCCTTGCTTGGACACATCCAGAGTCACTACATAGGGGAGTGGGGTGCAACAAGTATGTCACAATTTGAAATGTCTCTGGTTGACTGCGATGGCCCTGACACATTTGTCATACATCTCAACCTCAGAGCAAGAAATCTGGACAAAGCCATACAGAGAAGTGGGACAAAGGCCCTAAAATAAGGACAATTTTTAAATATTGCTCTTATAAACTTAGAAAGATAATAGACTAGTAGGTTTTGCATTAGTATGAATTTTCTGAAGGGTATGAAATCTCAAACTGAAATGTCTGTCATTATTTTCTAACTTCAGTCTTTAATGATTGGCCACTAATTTGCAAAAAAACCCCACCATTTTATGAAAAATGGACCAACATGTGATGCAAAAATATAAAATAGCCACATAATACAGCTGGGAACCTGTCAAAGAAGAGACACTTTTTAATATTAGTACTGCTAACTTGAGCAGATGACAAAATAAAAGAATCTACATGCATTTTTGAAATAAAAGTAATCTATAACTGATTATTTCTGTTATTTCTTAATTGTAAACCCTCCATGTTTTATTCCAAAATTGCCATTTTTCAGAGAGATTATTAGGGGAAGAGCAACATTTTGAGCCAGAATTGGGGACAGTTGAGAGGTCTGTTTATGCCTAATTCTATAAAGCAATTTATTTGCACGTACCTCTCAACCTGTTAATGCAGGAAATCAGGACAAGGCCAACTATATTGGGGGAACATATAAACAGTACTAAAAATGTATCTTATATAAACTGAGATAGTTGATAGAATAACAGGTCTTGCTTTAGCATGCATTTTTCTGAAGGTTATTAAATCTGAAACTCAGTGTCTGTCATTTAGTGACTTCATTCCTAAATGATTTGCCAGAAAAAACACACATTTTATGAGGAACAAACCAAAAATAAGAAGCAAAAATCTATTCATTCTGCAAAAATCTGGACAGTTGAAAGGTATAGTTCAGCCAGGGCTGTCTCTGAGTTTGCTGCCCGCTGCCCTACCCCCCTCACAAAATCATGGTCGAATGGAGCTTCCCCCCCTACAGCCATTCCAATGAACCATTACTTGACTATTTCACCCCATTTACCATAAACACTAATGTGCATATTGCTTTACTTCTGCAATGAGTTGGACTTTATTTAAAAGTTTTATTTTGCATTTTACAGAGCAAACACTAATATATATCATATATGCTAAACAAAGCAATGCAGTCTCACAATGAAAACAGACAGCATTAAAACATCTCTGCCCTTGAAAACTCACATTCACTGAAATAGCATTGAAACCCACATTCAAAGAAAATAAATTTTTGCCAGTGGCAGATAAAGATTAATTTTGGGTTTGGGCTGTTTTCAAATCACAAGCCACTTGCACACGAAACATGCACATGCTCTTTCATACACCTTCCTGGTTTTATTAAATTATATTCCTTGTACAATACAGTACAGTTTTAGATGGTGTTTTAAATTTATTGTTTTGAATTTTTTCCAGTAAACAATGAAACAAAATGCATGCACCAATCATGACAAAACTGCCCAATTCAGAACGTTTCCATCATAAAAGTCTACTCAAACTTCTACAGTCCACCAGTGTCAGTACATATGCACACTCTCTGAAGAAGTAAAAGTCGTCATATAAATAATTCCACATTAAAGAGATCTGTAACTGATGAAGAGGTTGCTGCTAGCAAACAATTTAATATTTCATTGTTTTATCTACAAATAAATTGCCTGTTGCCCTTGAGGAATAAATTGCCTATCTTACACTAAAAAAATGATAAGTTAGCAATATTGCAATAGGGAATGGATGGCAAACTGATAGGTTCATAGTTACTAGGTATCTTCACCAAAAAGGAGAGCAGCATCCACACTCTTTGCAACGTAGTACAGTATCAGCAATACATCTATCTACTGTGGGAGTAGAACCCACAGCCTTCTGCATCAAAAGCAAGTATATTACATGTTGTGCTATTAACAATGCAAGCAGACTCAGCATAAGCAGCACTAAACTTTTGCTCCCCTGCAGCTCTCAGCTCCTTGTAAAATCTACTCACTCAGTTGTATCTCTGAACTTTGCAGTACAAAGAAATCTGGAAAAAGCCAAAGTTTATTGGGGGGTGGGAACAAAAGCCCAAAAACCAGGGACACATTTTAAACATTGCTTGAATAATGTTGGAAAGTTGCTAGAATAAAATGCTATGTTACCACCATACATTTCACTACCAAGTGTTGGACCCAGGATCCTGTGTAAAACAGTCAGAGCAACATACCACTATGCCAAATCAGCTGTTTTGTGAAAAAGGAAGAAGGAAACTTAAATGGCCACCATTTAGTGAATTTCTGTTCTCACCACAGCACAGCTGTCAACATCTTAGCACAAAGCACCTGAACAAAGCCAATAATGTGTGAATACAGGCCACAAACATTCAGTGAATTCAGTTCTCACCATAGCTCTCAAACTCTTAGCAAATAACAGCTGGAAAAAGCCAGTAATGGAGGAATACAGCCCCCAAACATATTCAGTGAATTCAGTTCTTACCATAGCTCTCAACCTTAGCACAAAAAACCTGCACAAAGCCAATAATGGGGGAATACAGTTCCAAAAATAGGGACAAATTTCAAATATCCATCTTATAAACTTAGAAAATTGCTAGAATGAAAGCTTTTGTGTTACCATGTACTTTCTGAAGAATATGAAGTCTGATATTCAAATGCGTGTCATTTTTATTTAACATTTGTTAACCAGGAAAGTCTGACTTGGAACAAAAGCCAAATTTTAGCAGAGGCACAGTGATAAACACTCCAGGCAGACACATGTCTTTGTAAGATGGGAGGACACTAGAGGAAACCCACACAAACAAACAGAGGAAGGGCATGCAGACTCCATACAGAAGGTAAGGCACCCCAGCCAATAATCAAACCAGAGAACATGTAGCTATCAGGCAACAATGCTACCACTGCACCAATGCACTACTGACTTTGCAAGGACACACAAATACAGAAACCACAGATTTTATGAGGAACAGAACAAGTATGAGGGAAACATCTGCATTTTTTTTTATAAATGGTGGTGGGTAGGGAATTCAGGCTCTTGCCACCTGCGCCCAAGGTACAGGATTCAAGCCTGTTCTCTACCCACCACCATATAGCAGTTGGGGCATTTTACACACACACACAAACACAATAATCATCTCAGCTGTCTCTGTAGCACAATCTGCAGCAGCTGAATATTGGCTGTCCCTCTCCATTCAAGAACTGCACCAGCTTCTAAATTAAAATAAGGCAGAGAGTAAACAACAGCCAATCAGATGTCTCTGTTTGTGTTCATGAACAGCTTCCACAGCAGCAGCCGAGTATCGGCTTTCCCCTCCATTCACGAACTGCACCGACTTCTAAAAATAAAATACAAATCCACACCCAGGCAGACAGTAAACTGCAACAATCCACAGCAGCTGAATATTGGCTGTCTCTGTTTGCAAAGTAACCCACAGCAGCAGCTGTGTATCCTGTCTCTGTTTGCACTTAAATGCTCACTTCTGGTTTCCTGCGTTCATTGAATGTACCAAGACTGCTGACCTTGCAGTCCGATCCCCTTCCAGTCTATGTGGGACTAATGGAGCATCAGCAGTCTGCTGCCTTCTTCCTGAATATAGACTGGTAAGACAGAAGTCTGGATTCACTTTCCATATGCAGGTTAGAAGGATTAGGACTGTACCATTGTGGTTCACAGCTGGGGTGGCTGCAGTCCTGCAGTCCGATAGCACAAGCCACCACTGCCTTATCATGATGGTTTATCGCACATCTTATTGTGTGTACTACAGCAGTCACTACTCCTGGCAGGGGTATACCACTGTGGGCCATCTGCATTTGCCACTGTATGTTCACTCTGCCCTACACATGTCTCCCTATTCTGCATGATTGGTAGGTCTACTAATATGCACATCCCATGGTGTTCACACACTGCTGTCACTATTGCTGTGGGGGTAGGGTTATGGCTGCCATAGGTCCTGAACCTGATTATGTGCAGATAGAGCCATCCCTAGCATCCTTAGGATCCCTGCTGCAGTGCACTGGTGTGTCATGCTGAACCCTGCCCTTTAGCCTTTATGCAGATGCATGACAAGTAAGCCGTACACATGTGTGTCACTTTGCAGTGCTCCATACACTGAACATCACATGTTACAGTCTAGAACAGCTGATAATGTGGACTACTGTAATGCCTTATGCTATAATGTATCTCTGCAGCAGTTGCCATTGTCCTGCAGATATATACACTGGTGTTGCACTGTATATGGGTATTGTTCCGAACATGTCCCAACTGTAGGTCATGTCTCCCACCATTATATTACTCCCTGTGGACACATTCTGCAATGACAGGATGTCGTTATCATGCAGGTGTCTGACATACCCTTCCAATACCCCATCATGGTCACCCCTGTGATGCCGTACAGTTCACAGCAACAATACATGCACATGTCCAGCATGCATTCAGGGTAGGTGTGTTAAATGTGTGCATGGAATATACC